>NC_089597.1:66607195-66831008 GCF_019320115.1 Miscanthus floridulus | reverse complement strand
TAATCCATTGTCTTTCTTGTCTCGGCTAAAGAGCCGATTCCAGACCTCTGTTCTTAATCCAATTAAGTCTAAAAACACAGCCTTCATTAAGAAAACTCATCAATCTTCCATCCTCAGTTATTCAAAGCGCTCATGTGTAAGCCCACTAAGGAGCTGGTGCGCAAACTGGCCTCGTCAGGAAAAGAGTCGGTAGAATCCTTGGGTGCACCTCTTAGGTTCAAAAGGATGGTGAAACCTCTTATTAGAGGGCAGCCCACTGGATTCTTCAGCGATAGTGATGAGCAGCCACGCAAAGGTCCTACACTCGCCTCACTTAATGCTAGCAATAGAAGCTTGCGCGAAAGCATTAGAAAGGCCAATGATCGTCTCGCTGAGAGTCTTTTGAAAATCAAAGACTTCGGTGATGAGAGCAATGAGCTTCGCGGCGGCTTTGGAGAAAAGGTTTCTAGTGTGGCAAAGGCAGCGGAGTAGCACATGTTCTAGATCAACCTTTCTAGGCCACTCCCGCCACAATAATCAGGCTCATGATTGTCTTCTTAAGTTTTTCATTCCAAACATTTTTTTTATTTTTATCATGTAATGCGCCTATCTTTTGATAATTGAATAAAGTTATTATTAGAAATATTTTGTTGCACTTGTTTTCTTGTTCTTTTTGTTGTCATAATAAAAATAGGAAAGAAAACAAGTGTGGGGGAGGAACCACACTCATCTCTGACTCAGTTGCACAAATGATGGCTAAAAATCAAACTCGGTTTGTGCAACTTTCACTCTCTTACTCCATATTTAATAAAAGCTTTAAAAATGAATAAATTTTTAAAAAATGAACTAAAAAGAAATGCTCCATCTCCATATCTTCCTATGATTAAGAAAGTTTGCATATTTTTTATTCCTTGCTAATATCCCTAAAAACTTGTGAACACTTATCATAGGAAACCCATTTTATCTAAGTAATTGACGAATGAGATATAGTAGGATTATATGACACTTACTCATTCTTGCAAAGTACTTGGGGTTTATTTTACAAAACAAAATTCAAAATAGCATGTTCCTTGAATGACATTCAAATACCTTCCAAGGCCATATATGATCATACATGACAAAACCTTCCACATATGCCTCTTACTTTGTATTGAGTTTGGTCAAGTTCTGTGACCCCTGTTGATAGATGTTTCATGCTCCCAAGGTCAAAACTCACGTACACACCACAAATAAACAACTATTCCTACACTGGGAATATCCTAAAACATGTTTTCCATCACTAGCAAATAAATACTCCATTCTCTAAAAATATGATCTCCCTAGCATATCAAGAGACAAAAAGGCTATGCAAAAAGTATTGAAAAAAAGAAATGGGACAACCCAAAGTATAGAAAAAAATATAGGAACATATGAAGGTCCCAGAAACATTGAAAAAAATGAATGAGCACATGAAGGCTCATAAGAAAAAAATAAGCTAGCCATGTTCTCGAAAAAGCTAGAGATCAAATCAAACCAAGGAGTATATTTCCACCAATTCCACACACTCGCACAGTTTTTGATCTAAGAGTATGACGCTTCTCTCCGGTGAGGTCTAGGATTTGACTTTACAACATATGCAATGTAAGTGTGCCACAACTTTTTTCATTCCTACCCAAAAACTCCACATAAGCTCTTAGAAGTAGGATGATCAAAGAGAAGGCAAACTTGCAAAATATGCCTTGGTGAGGGACCACTTACAAATCTGAGCGACTTGAGAGAATCATTCAAGGAACAAAAGCTATCTTATTGTTTTCAAAACCATACAAAAACCCAAGTTTCTGAGCAGGAATAGAGTGAGAAGATTTGAATCCAAGCTGTTCCATTTTTCAATTACCCAAGATATTTTGGTAGACACGTGTAAGTTCATAGGTTAAGGTGAAGCTTGGAATAACTTGTTCATAGGTTAAGGTGAAGCTTGGAATAACTTGTATGTAGATTTTTAGATTAAGGAGATGAACCCGCTTAGTCCTTAGAACTTTACTCGAGGACGAGCAAAGGACTAAGTGTGGGGGAGCTTGTTGGCAATGCTTAACTCGCAATTCTACCGCCAACATTTAAGCAAAATAAAACAAATGTCAAGGCCAAAACTTAGAATTAGGGTTTATAACTCATATTTTCTATGAGTTTTGGTATATATATGTTTTGCAGGACAAAACTATGAAATACACATCAAAATACGCAATCAGGGAAAACGCAAAGCCTGTTCAGGCCAAGGAAGCACAAGGCAGCCCTTCCAACTACAATTCTGGGCAGAACACCAGCGTAAAAACGGCCCAAGCCCACTTAGGAACCGACCACACGAAGGCGGTTGCGAGGCGGGCCAGCCCTAGTACGACTGCACCCCTAGTGCGGGCACACCGACCCTAGCTCCACTCGACCCTACCTTGCGCAGGCGGTTCATTCAATACGCCAGGAGGGCAGTTGCATGGGTGCTTTCCTAAAATATCACACTAAACCGACCTTCTCAAGCTATAAAAGGAGGCCCCCTCTTTGCATTCAAAATCATACACATTGGAAGAGAAGAAGAGCAAGCCACATTTTAGCTTCTAGCTTGACTAGAGAAGGGAGTGACTGAGGAAGAGTTAGAGGAGTAGCGGAGTAGCGGCTCCCTCTACTTCTTGTACTCGGCAAGCCTTATACATCAGGTGGATAGAGTACCGGACTTGTCGGCCCTCCTCTACACTTGTACGTCTACGATCGTCTTACTACTTGGAGTAAGAAGTTCGTGTTCAACTTCGATATTGATTTCTTAAGCAAGTTATCGTTGTTACTACTTACTTGCGGGTTCGTCGTTCGTCCTCATGGTAGGTGCTCTAGTAGAGGACTCCTGATAAAGACGGAAGTTCCTGGCCAACGCTAGAGTAGTGACTGATAGCGTAGATGTGGTGTCTAAGCTAGAAGTTACCTTTGTTTGCCTCGTATCATCTGGTTGAGGGATAGGCAGCAGATGGTGATAGCCTTGTCTGTCCTTCGTAATTCCTCATGTTCGGATACGACGTAGAGCTGTAGGCCGACATCACTTGGCAAACCAAGTGTGGTTTGGTGCTCGAAGTGAGTCTGTAGTAGCAAAGTTATCTTCACTTAAGGTTTCTACACTTAGAAGAACTTCACCACCCGAGTTACTCTTCGTTTTATCTTTTGGGAGAACTAGCTAAGCGACTACTTACACATCTATTTCTTTGGGAAAATACGATACCCTGAATACTTTTAGGTAAAATGCTACAACGGTGTATCTGTGTGCTTGCGGATTTCCTCTTCTTACGCTAAGAAACACCAACAGCGGGTTTCCCTAACGTAACTAACCACGCATCGAAAGACGAACCATCAAGACCGATGCTTCAACTTACCCAGATAATATGCAACCGACATAAGTCAATCTTGATAGACTGAGCCAATTTAATCTCCTACATCTAAAAGGAAAAAAAGAAAGAGAGTAAGACATCGTTTCGTGCGACAACGGTGGCTCCGTTGGTCCGCCCCTCCCGTTGCGACCGCGCGCCGTAATCTTCTAAAAGGAAACCCCCTGCGATCCTCGCTCCTCCTCGATCCGCGTCCTCGCACAGTCATCCTCGCTCCTCCCCGATCCGCGTCCTCGCACAGTCATCCTCGCTCCTCCCCGATCCGCGTCCTCGCCCCGCACCGATCCGCCCTGCCCCATCGACCTCGCCGTTTGTGCCCGCACCGTCGACCTCTGAACGAGCGAACTCCCCCGCTCCATCGCTCCCCCGGAGATTTTACACGGCGCCGACATGTGGGGCCACTTTCCCCAGCGCTAGCATGTGAAGTCGCGAAAGCCCTCGCGCCGCTCAGATCCAGCAAGGGCAGGAGAAGGGATCGATGTCCTCTGAAGCCGTATGGTTGGGCTCCTCGTCAGCAACAGGAAGGAGATGAAGGTTGGTTTTCTTTTTTGTTGCGGTGTCCTATTTGGAACTTTCCAGCACTGAATTTCACGGAGCTCTGATCGTTTCCCCGTCCGTCTCACCGCAGTCGATTTCGTGCGGCCTGCAGGCTTCTGGGAAGGACAGCCCCAATGGCGTGTTGCAGGTCAGTCCGCTGTCGTCATTGTCGTCGGAGCATCTGCCTGCTGATCCGGTAGATCTAGGTGCTCAACCTCAACGTCGAAGGCCTATTGGTTTCTTTTCTTGATCATGGTAATTATTTTCCTTAATTTCAATCTACGTATTAATGTGCCTTAACTGGACTGATGAATGAATGGCACTAACAGTTTGCTGCTCCTACTTTATTTTGCTTCGTCATATGCACTGGTGAGACGCAGCAACACTCTGCTAGCTAGCTATTCGTTAATTTGGTTTTGAGAAAGATAAACTGGCAGCAGAGATGATATGTTCCATGTGCATATTTCCTGGGAAGAGTTCTTCAAAGGATCATGTGATTCATTGTTTCCCAACTGATATCTGGAAGATTTGATGAAATTGCAGATCAAGCAATGGTTTTTTTCTCAACATGTGAAATACTTCTTGGGTTGGGAAATAACAGTTTGGTCATCAGGGCTTGGGTTGGGAAATAATAGTTTGGTTTGGAAAATTAACTGGTACAAATCAGGTTAGTAAACTTTTTTTGTAAATAACATATTGGTTCAGAAAATTGGTTGCGTATCTCCAGTTTCCTTTGTTTTGTTGTAGCACAAAGCAGATCTGTGTCTTAATCTTAGGGGTGGCATTAGCGAAAGTCAATTGTGAATTGTTGCAGGATCAGATAGCATAATAGGAGAGATGCTTGAGACCATAGAGTACACTTACAATAAAGAAACAACATTTCAAGGAGAGTTCTTATTGACTGAGGCATTTGGCATATGGGGTGATACGAACCATTACATATATATGCTCCTTTCTTGTATTCTTCATGCACTGAGGCGCTTTGGCATATGCAATGATGGCCTACTTTTACCTACCAACAATCATGTATTGGTTCCTGCACTTCACTGCTACCTAGAAAAATTGGTTGTTGTTCAGGTTTTATGCTTTTTTGTGACTGCTATACTATGCCCCTATGCTTTGACAAACCTTGGTTCTCATATCTTGTCGTTTAACCTATGCTTACTATTACTTATTTCCTCTAATGCATTTTAACAAGGCTAAAAAAATAGGACGAAGCCTTTTCAGCTTAGCATAGGCATGGTGGTTTCCCCGTTGCTGCAATTACCTTGCTTTTCATCTTATCACCACTATATTTCCATCTGTGCACATTTAGGCCTCCCAGTTTTGCCTTCCATAGTTGTTGCTGCAATTACCTGGATTTCCATCTTATCACAAGCATATTTGCATCCGTGCACATTTAGGCCTCGCAGTTTTACTTTGATTTACCTTCCATGCTTATATTTGTTTATTTTCCATTGTTTTCCCATTGCTCATGATGATTTGGTGCTTCAGTATTTTTTTCAAGTGCGAGGTCCTCAGTACCGTTGGAAGGCCAGCTAAATTAGGAAGTGACAAGAATCTTTCTCCCATTCAGTCCATCTCAGATTTTAAGTTGTAAGTTTACCTTATATTGTACTGAAGATGGTGTGTGTTTGAAAACTTGGTTATCTGGGTTTTATCTTGCAACACATTGAATGATTAGTTCATAGAATATATTCGGTGGTAACACAATTTTTTTTAAAAAAATTCTAAATTATCGAGTGTGTGCTATGTTTTCCTTTTTTTTCAGGTGACAAGGTGTCCAGTTCCTGCAACGGCCAGAGCCACAGGCCTTCAGCTAGATTTCTCCTTATAAACCTTCTAATCCTAGGTGATTGATATTCCTCCTCGATCCACTAATATTTTGCTTATTTCGTAACCTACCTATAAACTATGCTATTCGCCTGCCACTATGTCATAGATAAAGATGCACACTTGGGACGCAGCTTCATCCGCAATCTAATTCATCCAGTTTTCAGAAGAATTTTGCCTCTGCTATTCAGCGAGCCAACAGGTCAGCCAAACAACCACGTGTTCAGAATTTCCCTACAATCTTATAGGTAATGATCTGATAGAAACCTGACTTACCTCTTACCCTGTCACAAGTCCCACTTGCGCTTGGGAAAAAGGAACTCTACTAGGAGACCAAACTGTATTTAATTTTTTTTCTTTTTGATTCATTTCGTTTCATTTTCTAATCCACTATTCTGTCCCGGCTGTACCTAGACTTTTTGCGCACCTCAACACATTTGGCATGAACATACCGGATGTTGTTTGCTATCTCAGTATTAACTTGCTATCGTAGGTTAATGAAATGACTCATTCTATATGAAAGAAAGATGGCGCGCAGACTTAAGACAATTCCAGTTTCCAGTTAAGGCCCCGTTTAGATGCATCCCAAAACCCAAAAATTTTTGCGCAGTACCCGTCACATCGAATCTTGCGGCGCATGCATGGAGTACTAAATGTAGACGAAAAAAAAACTAATTGCACAGTTGGGTGAGAAATCGCGAGACGAAACTTTCGAACCTAATTAGTCCATAATTAGACACTAATTACCAAATAAAAACGAAAGTGCTACAGTAGCCAAAATTCAAAAATTTTTGGATCTAAACGGGGCCTAAATAAATAATCACTAGCTATTCCAAACTTTTTCCCATTTAAATTATGCTAACAGTTAATCAGAATATTACGTTCTGTAAAGCAAAATCAGTGTGCACGAAATTTAGATATATTTGGATCACAACCTTTCCATTTCTGCTACTGCAGGTTGTTGCTGTTTTGTTTCATACTATATCCATATATCACATAAAATGAATTGGATGCGGAGACAGAGATAATACATGTGCCTAATGATTTGTTTCGCCCCTTCCATAGTTTTGTGTTACGATGATTCGTCATACACTTCTATCCCTAATTGCTAATATAATCTGAACTAATACTTCATGATATCTCCTTCCAATTTGCTATTCGTTCACAGAATAGTGATCTATTGTAGTGATTACATGGCACCTGTAAGCTCGCACTACAGTTGTGTGGCTGCTAAATATCTATTCTGATTTTTTGATTTAGTGCAAGCCTTATTCTTATGTGTTGGCATTTGATGCAAGAACAACAGTATCCAACAACCAATGGTGTGCTATGCAGGTTTCAGATTCCTAAACATAGATTGAATCTATGTCAATGCATATTTATTTAGCTTCTCTTCAAAATCCCCACTACAGCCAGATTATGTGTTCCATGGTCTACCTTTGCAGTTTCAATAGTTCCTACTGTAGTTTTAGTAGCTAATGCCCAGTTTATTAGTTCCTAATCTGAATACATACTTTTCTGTACCTAATGCGCTCTTTAGTCACATGTCTGGATAACACATTGTATATGATTGTCTTATTCAACTCTTTGCTTAGATAATGGAGGACTAAACAAAATAACTACCGACACTGATGACTGCCAATTTGTACTAAAGGAACTGTTCTGATAATTGATGTTACCTGAATGAGAGACCATGGTAGAAACTCTGAAACATAGTGAAACTTTCAGTAGTCACTTGGTTGGTCCTGATGATTTTTTAGTAGCTTGGCCCTGCAGTTGTAGGCACTTTACTATTCTTCTTGAGTGTTTGGCATATATTGTAAATAAATTGGTGGATGCACAGGTTGATAGTATGCTTTTCTTAGCAATGTGCCATTCCACATTTTATGAATTTATACATGACGTGTACTATGAAAATGTGAACATGCTATCTTGCAAGGATAATTGTGAATACAGTTTGAAATCAGGATTCATTTTTCATATGTGCACTTTGAATACATTGATGGCAATCTATGTGGCCTATTGGTCTTGGTGATCCGTTCATGACCATCTTTTTCATTGTGCATACTCCAACTTTATTCGTAGTGTTATTCAGTTCGTTCAAGTTGCATATTATCAACTTATTTAACTTTTTTTGGCAATAATGAGATTTATTGGGCATATTATTTCACAGGCACAACATTGCTAAAAGTGACAGGTAGTGTTATGGACACGCTAAGGCCAACCGGTGATCGGATACCTTTGGGGGATCTTACAAATACAACACATGGAGGTAAATAAACTTTTAAGATATCTCTACATATTCTATGTTCATATGTTTGCAACTCACAAAAATTTATTGAAGGGAATTATACGCGACCTAGTGAGCAGAAGAGGCAGAGGGATAGAGAACGATATGCAATAATGTCTGATGAAAAGAGGAGTGAAAGAAACAAGAAACGCCGTGAGAGGTATAAGATGAATAACCAAGGTCGTGTTGATCCCCATAACAATGAGACTGTTCATTCAACAGGTGTGGTGTTGCTGAGTGTCAATTTAAAAGTCATATGTGTTATAATTAATAACAATTTATTTATACTATGTTCAAACTTGCAGATGGGAATACAACAAATGTAACGGATGAAAATAGTGACAAACTCCATATGCACTCAACCAACAGTAATGGCGCCAATGAATTATCAGGTTACTTATTCTGCTAATAAAAGTATTTATTGGTGCGGCGACTGCAATTAACATGTTGACATAGTTTGCTTATTGTATGGATTAATTAATAACAATCAACTATGTTTGAACTTGCAGACGGGAATACAACAAATGAAATGGATGAAAACAGCGACTGGCTCCATAGGCAATCAACTTACAGTAATGGCTTGAAACAATTATCATGTTACTTATTAGCAGAATAAAAGTATTTATTAGTGTGGCAACCGTAAGTGACATAGTTTGCTTATGGAATGGTTCAATTTGTATTGTATGGTTATATTTGTAGACGGTCTGGTACCTTTAATCAACATTGGTTGCACTGGTTACGTGGATGACATTGAAACAGGTACACTTTTGTATCTATTGCTTGGAATTCTGATGAATCGTGCCTGTGTTTGTTTATTCCGATTGTGATTAGACATCATCCTAATGTGCATTGATTAAAGTGACATTCCATGATATATAGGTTCCAGATATGCACCTAGTTCCATCAATCGGCTTGTCATGTGTCTAAATGAGCGTAAGCGTGATCGTGATAGAGCACGATACGCTGAAATGTCTACTGAACAAATGACGCTATAGAATAAGAGACGACATGAATTGTATGCAACAAAAAATACACCAAAAAATACAAGAATGATGCTACAACTGACTCCAAAGGAGACTGCCCAGCCAACAGGTGTGCAAATAATATTGATTTCTCCATAGCAATATCTTATCGTGGTGTTGTAGGTTTTTTAGACGGTGTTGTCCCTTTAACCATTGGAGCACCTAATGATATTGACGACAGTTTAACGGAGACGGATATCGACACTTTTCAAGAAATGGGTATGCCTTTATAGAATAGTGGCTTTGTTTTTAATTACAAAAAGAGTTTGAACACCATCGTAAGTTGACACTGTTGCGTAAATTCATTATCATATAATTTCAATTATTGTGTGTTATTCATTGATTAAACATTGAGACCGAACATTTTTATTAATATATAGGTGCTGTAAATGCATCCCCTTCCATCGACAAATTTGTCATATATCCAAAAGAGCGTGAGCGTGAGCTAGATAGAGCACGAAGGGCTGCAATGTCTCCTGAACAAAAGGCGCAAATAAACAAGAGGCGACGTGAGTTGTATGCGGCAAAAAATACTGTAAGGAAACTGTAAATGACTCCACAAGAGAAGAAGTTGAAACAAAAAGAGATCAACAAAAAATACAATACGATGGTGAGAGAACGCCAAGCCAACAATCTGCATCCGGACTCAATCGCCATGGAGAGCCCTCACTTTAACCCTCAGCTTATTTTCCTTTCTTCACCTGAATCGCCTGAAGCGCCTTCACACGATATGGAAATACCCGAATTGAGGGGCACGCCTGTTGACATCGCGCCATCTGTAGTTCATAATCCAGAAGTCCAGACCCCTAAATTGGCTACAGCATAGACCATACATAGGCAGCGAGTGACCACTGGAGAGAGAAATGCCCTTCTATCTCGTCGCAATTGGGCTTTTGAAGCAAACATTGGAAGAAGGGCCAGAGGGTGTGCAGATGGAAAGTGTAATGATTCAAACGACCCAACTCAACCGAGTGTGGTTTACAACGGTAATTAGCCTTGATCACTATATATTGTTGATACTTTCACCTTCGCTCTTCTATTCCAAAAACTCATAACTTTTCTAACTACTGGTGGTGTCACCTAGGAACCTCCAATTCCACCACCTAATAATTGCACAGGTACACAGACACAAACATCTATAGTTGATGGTACCTCTTCAATGCCTTGAAACGGTGCATAAGCTCATATGCCAGACTATGGTTGAGGATGGTATTTTCTTCATTAAATTTATCCCTTTTTTGTATGCCATTATGTTTCTCTCATCATATATATGGCCATGTTGCACAGACTATGACAAGGATGTCATATTTGAGGAGGACGAGGAAGAGGATGAGGCATACTTTTTTGCCGAACAAGGTACATCACGTAATAGTCAAAACATTCTTTCACAAACTTTATTTCAACGCGTAACACAACAACATTTTGTTAGAAGACGACGAGCAGGGAGCCGACGTCGAGCACAATCTTGACACACATGAGCAAGACAATAGTGAGCCTGATGTCCCGGATCCATACGACAAGGTTTACGCTAATGTCCCGTTAGAGTCGTGCATGCTACCATTGGTGCCAAACTACGAGCACTGCAATGCAAAGAAATTTGAGGGTGAACCGCCCGGATTCTGTTGTCGGGGTGGAAAGATTCATCTTTCAACTCATGAGACACCACCAGAGCTCATGAGGTTGTGGTGAAGCTCGGATGCTGATGCTAGGCACTTTCGTGCAAACATCAGATATTTTAACGGCCACTTCTCTTTTATTTCTCTATACTGCCACCTAGATCGTGTGACCACTAACATGCGAATCTATGGTGTCTACACGTTCCGTGCCCATAGCCAGATTTACCATAACATATGCTCATTTGGTAAAGAGGAGGGTGTCAAAAAGAGACACCTCGAGCTTTATTTTTACGACGACGATCCGTCCCTCGAGCATCGGATGAGCAAGTGCCATGAGCAATGCGCCCAAAAAGACAAAGAAGTTATAGAGCAATTGGTTAGTATCTTTAATAGGAATCCCTACTCTCAGCAACTAAGGCGTATGGGACACGTTGAAAATCTAGAGGATTACCGAGTCGAGTTGAACCTTGACTAGTGGCTTGACCAAAGAACATATAACGTGCCATTGACATCAGAGGTGGCCACCGTCTGGGTTGAGGGGAGTGAGCGTCATGACCAATTCGAGCATAGTGTTCACCTGCAAGGGAAGGATCGGTCTATACACGGTATCCGCTCATATAATGCATGCTATGACCCACTGTCATACCTGCTGTTCTTTCCAATGGGTGAGCTTGGGTGGCACAACTGCATTCCAAAAGTGGGTGTGACTATGGCTCAAGTTGAGCGAGCTCAAGCAATCCACAAAAAGCGTGCTGAGAATGGTGATGATGATGATGGAGGTAACTTGAACTCTTTTCAATAATGCAATATAAACTCTTTTCTGTTAATGCATGATACTAATTCGAACAATGTCTCCCTATAGAACCTGTTTTGAATACAAGTGTCTCCGTGCGCGACTACTACTGCTATAAGTTCTAGATGCGGCCAGGGATATTTAATCCAATACTCTATGGCCGACGTCTTTTTTAGCAGTTCGCCGTTGACACCTACATCAAGATTGAGAGCTCGCGTTTAGACTACATGAGGAACAATCAGGATACTTTGAGGGCTGACCTATACCAAGGCCTAGTGGACAACATGTATTCGGGTGAAGGATCTACTGAGAATGTCGGAAGGCGTACTGTCATGTCTTCATCATTCATCGGAGGACCCCGTGATATGAGGCGCCGATACATGGATGCAATGGCTCTGGTGCGAAAGTATGGTAAACCTGATATCTTCCTCATAATGACGTGCAACCCTAACTGGGATGAGATCAAGAATGAACTTTATCCAGGCCAGACACCACAGGACTACCCAGATCTTGTCACACGGGTCTTCAGAGCAAAGTTAGAGGCGATGAGGAAAATGTTGATGGAGAAAGACATACTTGCAAAGGTGAAGGCCTACGTATATGTAGTAGAGTTCTAGAAGAGGGGCTTGCCGCATGCACACTTCTTGCTGATAATGGAACGGAAGTACAAGCTCACATGTCCTGAGCAATATGACATGATTATCAGTGCAGAGCTACCAAACAAGAAGTACCCTGAGCTCTACAAGATGGTGACGAAGCATATGATGCATGGTCCCTGCGGGACGCTAAATCCATATTGTCCGTGCACGGTAGGCCACGGATCATGCAAGAACCATTACCCGCACCCATTCTATGAGGCAACGTCACAAGGAAAGGATTCGTACCCCATCTATCGGCGACGCAATGATGGCCGCACGCTAAAAGTTTGAGGCCATTTCCTGGACAATCAATGGGTCATGCCTTACAACCCTTGCCTTCTACGTACCTTCAACTGCCATATCAATGTTGAGGCCCGTGGGAGCATTAAATCAGTAAAGTATCTATTCGAATACATATACAAGGGACATGATAGGGCATCGGTGGTGATGAGGGAGACCGACAAAGCAGACGAGAAAGGGAACATTGATGAGATCAAGCAGTATAGAGATGCCCGGTGGGTGACGCCTCCAAAAGAACTATGGAGGATATATGGCTTTGACTTGAGCAAGAACCATCCACCAGTACAGTAGCTGTAGCTTCATCTACCCGACATGCACATGGTGGCATTTCATAAACGGGATAAGATCGAACGGATCATTAATAGGCCAGGTGTAGAAGAGTCAATGCTGACAGCATACTTCGATGCAAACAGGCATCATGAGGAAGCCTGTGGAATCTTGTATCGGGACTTCTCAGAGCATTTTACCTGGCAGTCCGATGGTAAATTTTGGCAGAAAAGGAAAAACTCCGTTTTTCAAGTTGGAAGAGTCATCTCGGCTCATCCTGCTGAGGGAGAACATTACTTTCTTCATGTTCTCTTGAACAATGTTGCTGGTGCTACCTCATACGAACATCTGAGGACAGTTGATGGCGTGCTACTACCTTCGTTCCATGAAGCTATAGAAAGGAGGGGTCTAATCGAAGAAGATAATACACTGGATGAATGTCTAACTAAAGCTACTTTATTCTAGATGCCTTCCTCTTTGCAGAGGCTATTTGCAACAATATTGGTATTCTGCGAGCCGCATGATGTGATGGGGTTGTGGAAAAAACACTACGATGCAATGTCAGAGGACTACAGCCACAATCATCCATCCCTAGATCTAGTAGAACAAATGGTTTGGTAGACATTAGAAACATGCTGCAGTCTATGGGGAAGGACATAAGGTCATTTCCTCTTCTAGATATTGATCACTCATACAACAATGCTAGCCATATTCCTCATGAGATATTTGAGGAAGCTAGCGTCGAGCAGAATCCCAAAGATGTGCTATTGTGCGACTCACTCAATGCCGAGCAAAGGTCTACCTATGATGAGATAATGGCCACTGTCTGCTGCAAACAAGGCGGGTTGTTCTTTGTGGATGGACCTGGTGGGACAGGAAAGACATTTTTGTATAGAGCACTTCTCGCAAAACTACGCAGCTAGGACAAGCTTGCCATGGCTACAACTACATCTGGAGTCACAGCAGCCATAATGCCAGGTGGGAGGATGGCCCACTCATGTTTCAAGATACCCCTAACTCTTCAAGAGGGCGGTTGCTGTAGCTTCACGAAACAGAGTGGTACTGCCAAGTTACTACAGCAAGCAGCTCTCATAATTTGGGACGAGGCATCTATGACAAAGAGGCAAAATGTGGAAGCACTAGACAATAGCCTACAGGATATAATGGGCCGGTCAAACCTACCGTTTGGTGAAAAGACTGTTATCCTTGGTGGGGATTTTAGACAGGTCCTCCCTGTTGTGCGAAAAGGATCCAGAGCTCAAATAGTCGGTGCTTCTCTACGAAGGTCGTATCTTTGGGAATCCATGCGCCACCTAAAGCTCATCCGCAACATGAGGGCTCAGAGTGACCCATGGTTTGCAGATTATCTGTTGCGCATTGGTGGTGGAACGGAAGAGGATAACGGAGATGGCAATGTACGTATTCCAGACGAGATATGTGTCCCGTACTCTGGCGATGCTGAGAAAGATCATACAATGATCGACATCATCTTTCTAGATCTAAATGCAAACATGACGGACAAAGACTACATCACCACTAGAGTGATTTTATCTATATGTAACGATTGGGTGGACATGATCAATATGAAAATGATTGATATGTTCTAGGGCGACGAGACGGTGTATCATAGTTTTGACTCCACGGTAGATGATCCACATAACTACTATCCATCGGAGTTCCTTAACAGTTTGACCCCCAACGGGCTGCCTCCACACGTCTTGAAGCTCAAGCTCGGGTGTCCTGTCATATTGCTTAGGAATATTGACCCTGCCAATGGGCTATGCAACGGTACAAGGCTAGTGGTGTGGGGGTTCCGAAGAAATACAATCGACGTAGAAATCGTGGTGGGGCAGCATGCTGGGAAGCGGGTATTCCTTCCTCGAATACCGCTATGCCTGTCTGATGATGAGATGTTCCCGTTCCAGTTTAAGAGGAAGCAGTTTCCTATCAAGCTGAGCTTTGCCATGACGGTCAACAAGTCACAGGGACAAACTATCCTGAACATGGGTGTGTACCTACCCGCACCCGTGTTCTCTCACGGTCAGTTGTATGTTGCGATGTCTAGAGCCACGTCAAGAACCAATATTAAGATCTTGGCCCTTCCGCCTGATGTGGAGGCACAAGAGGAGGAGGCCAAAAAGATAGAGAAGAAAAATGCTAAAAAGAATGCTGAGGGGAAAAAATAAGAATGCATCAAATAAAAAAGATAAGGATAAGAAGACCCCAATAGCGGATGGAACTTTCATGAAGAATGTTGTATTTAAGGAGGTTATAACGCCATAGGCGAGGTAACACAACATTACTATCGCATACAATGCTTTTTTTCCATTCAATTTATATTGTACAAATAATATCTCACTAATACCATATTTATTGCTGTTGCTAGGTATTTTTAAATGGTTTATCAGACTCTACACGGAGATGTTGTATATACACTTGTGTGATGGCATAATGAAAATTGAACATGTGTTATATTATTGTTATAAAAATGACACTTTGAATGTTTTGTTCATAATATTTCGTTTTGTAACCATTCATAACTATTACACGTGTATGTTCTCAAAACCATGAGTTTTGTCGACTTTCCCCACTTTTCTCATGTGCCAATGTGGGATCAACCAAATTAGCACCTACATAATTACAAACATAAATTACTTGAATAAAACTAACGAAGCAAGTTAGCGATAATAATGAACAATAGTGCTAAACAACACCATACCAGTGGTCGTGGGATGGCACGATCGTAGTGGCGTTGGTTTCTCGCATTCAGGAGGATAGCTCCTTTGTATTTCCCTTTGTTGCACCAGGGTCATTAGTTTGTGAGCACGAAAGAAATGGATATCGGAGATTTCTTCCTACCAATATAAAACATTATCTTAGACGCATCACAGAAAGGTCTATAAAGTAGAGTTTGTGAGCCTACGACGCCGCGCACTCCGTGACTGTGTTAAATTCATAAACTTTGCTTTTTGGATTAAATATCACTTTAACGTTGGTATTTTATTTTTACAGTATTATTATCTTATCGTGTGATCCGTGTATTTTTAGTACAAAATGTTAGCTATCCCATAGCAACGCACGGGCACGCTACCTAGTCCATCATAAGCACATGTTTACTATAGCAACACATTGTCAAATCATTGACTAATTAGGTTTAATAGATTCATCTCACAAATTAGTCTCCATCTGTGCAATTAGTTTTTGTGTCCAAACATCCGATGTGACAACATGTTTGAATTATGTTTAACACTCCTTGGATTGAACTCCTTATTATTCAATATGAAACATACTGTACCCAACATGTATGTGTCACGGACAATGCGGCTATAAAGAATTACATTATATGCAAAGCAAAGACAACGTTGATGCCAAAGGAAGCAAAACACTCATTTTAATTTCTAAAGTATGAATTGAGCGAAGAGCAATGACCGTATCATACTCCTATGAGTAAGCAGTTCATCACCATATATTAGGGGGAACAACATAGTCATTGGACACTCGTCCCACAATCTTGCTGCATGGACACCCAGATCATACGGCACACAAAGCATCAGAATTTGCCCAGTTTCATTCCACCATTAATGTAATAAGATAACATTGTCCTTGTTCTAGGTAAAAAATATATTTTTACAAATGGCAGGGAGGACAAAATCACAACCAATCTACTCTTCATCAAGAGCAGAATGGAGGATGTGATCCACATTCACTGTAGCAATGATTGCATCACCGGTGGCACCAAAGTCAGCCACCAATGACGCAATCCTCCTTGAGC
Organism: Miscanthus floridulus; assembly: GCF_019320115.1. Classification (NCBI taxonomy): domain Eukaryota; kingdom Viridiplantae; phylum Streptophyta; class Magnoliopsida; order Poales; family Poaceae; genus Miscanthus; species Miscanthus floridulus. The sequence goes on along the minus strand of NC_089597.1, from coordinate 66,814,563 downwards.
ACGATAGTGGTGGTGGCAGGAATCTTGGGTCCACTTCACGCAAGTCCACCGCATCGTTAGACCGCAGCTGGGCGATAGCCAGAGCTATGGTGGCCTCCACCCAAACGCTGAGCGAGACCACACCCGCAATAAACGTAGGATGTGCGTGGAGGCACTCCTGGACCTTTGTTGGAGTAACCAGCTCCGCCACAGGGGACACTGCATTGCAAACAACAATGGCCACCCCACGGAGGGTTTCAAGGTCATGGTTCCATTGTTCAAAGAGACCCGCCAGTACTTGGTGTCTCTCCTTAGCAACGCGGAGGTCACGGCGAGCAGTCGCCGCATCGAGAAGATGTCACCCCATGTTTTGGCGCTCCACGTCTAGTTGTTCTTGGACGGCTGGAAGATTGAAAGAAGAGCAGAAAGGTCAATGGTAGGATGCAATAGGATGTGGATTCAAATGCGATCGTAGCAGTAATTATTGGCAATCTCTGCCTACGCCGCAACCCTCTCCTAGTCAGCCTCTGCCACTGCCACGTCCATAGTCTCCAGGGATGACTGCAGGCGGTTCACTTCCACGTGCATCTCATGGATGGTGGCGCTGGCCTGGTTGAGCTGCATGACCAACATGCCGATGTCTTGTCCATCGCCTGAAGCATCACCAGCGGCGGTCGTGGGAGAAGGAACAATGGAGGGATGGCACGCCGAAGTGGCACCTGGTTCATGGGAGGCAAGGCGAGCAATTGGCGGCAGACTTGGTGAGGAGAAGTTGTCCCTATATAGCATAGGGCATCAGAGCAACTCGAATGAGTCAAAGGAGGAAAGACTAGCTTGCTGGATCAGGACACGAAGATGAGGACGGCTGGTCCTCGGCTCATCAGCTGACGATGACCTTGGGTACTTGCCGTTGGCCATTGATCTTGGCGAGATGGAGCACAGGATTAACAAGAGATCACAAAGGGGAAGGTGAGCCTGAGAGCTCGATATGTAATCGCCTCCTCCTTTTCTTCCGCTTTTCTAGCCGCAAAGTCTCGTTCAGTCGTCCAACTATCACAACGGGTGGAGTTATAGCCACACGCCTACGCAATGCCCCCCATGACTCCTAGTGGGTCTAGTTTCCTAAGCGGAACCATGCATCAAGAGGCGAGACATCAAGAACGATGCTACAACTTCACCCCAACGCTTATTCACCAAAGCAACGGCTAAGATCGCGCCCAACGTCCAAGATCAAGGTGCCATAGAGCACTGCATAGCTGGAGGATACGTAATAGGACCGTTTCATTTTGTCATGTAAATCTGAAGCAGGATGACACATGCACCAGATGACATGGAATACACATAAGGTCCTTGGAATCATACATATCCCATGTTGCAGCTTGCATGAGTTCCTTGGATTGAACTCCTGGGCAGTCTTAGTGGAGAGTTTCATAGCGTTGTTTCTAAAAATTCCACATCAAATAAAATGCAATGAAACTGGTTTCATTCTATACTTTCATTCTATAGTTTTAAAAACATTTAATTCCATGACTCGCACTGAGACTGGTCTTGTGCTGTACCCAACATGTATGAGTCAACGACAATGCGGCTATAAGAATTACGTTATGTGCAAAGCAAAGACAACGATGATACCAAAGGAAGCTAAACATTCAAGCAGTTCATCACCATATGTTAGGTGGACCAACATAGTCGTGGAACACTCGTCTCACAATCTCACCGTATGGAAACCCATAACATACGGTATCGAACGCATCATAATGTGCCTAGTAGAGTTTTGCTCCACCATATTATCGTGAGAAATTCAACAACTTGGTTCGTATATAGGGCACGATCTTACACATAGATAAGTAGCAAATAGAAGTGGTGGGCACCCAACATATAGTTTAGGCACACACAAATTCATAAAGTACTGTATCAATACATAGAATGCCTTGCAACAGAGTTTGAAGCAAAGATTACATTGGTAATTAAATTTCATCGCCAACACTTTTGCTTGCATTGTCGATGGGAGTGGTTGTCTTCCCCTTCTCTCCTTCCTTCCCTGGTTCCTATGCTGACTTCATAGTGCTTCTTCCATGAGTAGTGGTCGTGGTGTCATCGTCGATGGTAGTGGTAGTCTTCTCCTTCTCTCCTTCTTGCATCCTAGGTTCCTGTGATGAGTCCATACTGCTGCTTCCATGGGCAGTGGTCATGTCAGCTATGACATTGTCAATTATCAACCTTAGTAGAATCGATCTCCATGTCCTCCTGTTCTCGAGACCCTGCATTTTGATCTCCTATTTCCATACCTGGCTGACCTTCACTCCCCGTATTTGTCCATTCTTTAGTCTCTATATCTTGCTGAGCTTTACTTCTCATATCTGGCTAACCATTAGTCTCTGTCCTATTCACCTATTGCCTATCTGCTTGTTCAACCTATAAAATCAGACCCTGAGAGAGCTGATGACTAGGAGTAGCACATAAAGCATGATTAGTTGGTAGCCTATCCGATGGAGGTGGAAGACCGCTATGTTTGATAAGGTAGGTAAATTTATAGTCCTAGAGTTGGCTCTATCCTCTTGCATTTGTTCAAGCATCGTGGTTTGGGTTCTGAGTATTAATGCGTGCATCTCATTCATCGCGGTATTTTTCCTTGCCTGGTCTTGGTTAAATTGCCACATTTTTCTTAGCATGATGCACATCATCTTTGTTAAAGATAGTATACTCTCAGAAGTAGACTCACTAGAAGCTCCCACCTCATGATCATGTGTAGCTATTTGGAATTGTTGACCCAGTGATGGAGTTTCCATATAGTCTTTGTCATCACTATCAGTGTCCATATAGCCACCCACCATCCCAGCAACAGTTGCAACAGCCTCTGCCTCTCTCAAATGCAAGTCCTCTTGGTCTGCTTTGGCTCGCTGTGCTGGTGTCATAAGTTCATACACCACTCTCAAGCCACATGCTCCTCTCCATCTGTCATTTAGCCCAGGTGGTTCATAGTTTGAGAACCTTGCCCTTGCATTGTCCAACTGAACACAATAGACAGGACATCCTATGGTCTTTGCTAATAGCAAACAGATGATATGAACATAAGGCATCCTCCTCTTTTCCTTGAAACCATCAGCAATCTAGTCCTCCCACTCACAAATGAGCAAGTCAACAATATCGAATTCGATGTGTCCCAACACCAAAGCAAGCAACCACTATTGCACGACTGTGATTGCCTCACCAAATCTAGCCCTTGGGTACAACAACTTCTTGAAGGCAAGGAGGAGAGCAGATGATAGTTGTGTCAACTCTTCTGGTCTCCTCAAAGGATTGAAAGGTTGCCTAAAGATAATTGAAACCGTCTCAACGGGTGGTTCCATCCCTCCTGCTAGGACACGACGAGGAGCATGTGCTGACAGGTAACATAACTCATGTACTTTCTGCTCTACAAGTGGAATACCCAAAGCCTCAGCTATCTGCTATCTAGTGAGCTAGTGACAATCCCGTCAAACATGAACTCAATGAAATCTCGATCTTGGGGTATCCACAAAGAAGCAAAAAATATCTTGACCCATTCTAGAACATAACAGTGCAACCCAGTCAACAAGTCAAATAGTCCGGGCATGTATACCAGGTGATCCTTGATCTCTTCCTCAGTAGCTCCTGCCACTTTCGCCAAGCGCTCAACTATAAGTTGATGGTGACTACAACACTTGACGGGTTTGTTGGTATTTCTTAACGTCAACAAAAGTTAATCCGCACACGTATGGAATTACAGTTGTAGCTTTCACCCAGAAGTATTTAGGGTATCATATTTTCCATAGGGAATGGAGGTATTTCTTCTAGTTAACTCATCCAAGACAACACAAAGGTAGCAGATGAGGGTGGAGATGGATTCTTATGGCTTTAGGGTCTAAGGATAGGTAAACTCTACTTCTACTTTTCTATAGCTAGCTAGGGCCTAAGCCCATTGGAGTGGTGTTGCTCTTCTACTTCTTTCATGCTCTTCCTCTTGTGTGTGTTTAATGAGGAGGAGAGAGGTCGGGGTCATTTGGAAAAGGCCTCATCCCCTCATGGAAAGTGTAAACCGACCTCAAGATACATTGAACCTAGCCGGGCACCTATGAAACTATCATTGCAATGTCGGTGGGAAGCTACCTGCCAAAAATAGGGCCAAAAGGGACCGGTTGGGGTGCAGCCACACCCGTTGTGGGGCCACACTACCACTGAGCCCAAACATGCCCATTTTTTGTGAGCATGCTCCTTTGGGCTTCCTGACTTGGGCCATGATAGTGTTCTGCGAAGATACAATGATTTGATTTGGGTTTTGGCCTTATTCTCCTCTTTGTTTGGGCCTTGATTTGTCTGGTAATGGGCCTCGCTCCATTGGGCTTATGTAGAATGGTATTTGTGCTTTGTTCTTTTGCACATTTTTAGCCCTTTTATGTGTATTTCCACAAATGCCCTCCTACAAATGAATAAACACCAAAACTCATGGAATTCATTAGTTATAAACCCTATCACCAAGTTTGGTGTTTATTTTAGTGGATTTTATGCGAGTGTTGGTGGCTACAAGTGTGAGTTAAGGACCACCAACAGGGTTCACAACAAATGGCATCATAGAAGGCACACTAAAGTTTAGTCTAGAATGGCCCTTTTTTGATCGGCCTTGGGTCTGGGAACCACTCCTTCGGGGAAACAAACCTCAATGCCTGAATCTTGCTAGCTCTGAGGCTCAATAACTTCAAAACTAGCACTTGTTCCTCCTCCTCTTCTTCCCTTTCCCTCTCGTACCATGACAAAGCTCCTTGACCAATACCACTGTGTTTTAAGTTGTGACCAGAGCATCGGGGAACTATATCAGCCGTGTTGTTGCACTCACTTTTCACAATTGTTGCTGCTCTTATATGTGGTAGAACCACCCAAATTATATGGCCCACGTGCACCTGTCATTGTCCTAAAGGCCTCTGACTGCTGCACATGAGAGCTAAGTAATCTCGGTAGTCTATTGGGTGTCCTCGGGGAACCCCGAATCATCCACATTTTACAAATCATATAGGATCAACATGGAGTTACCACAACATTACAACTTTTGGTACAAAAATATCTTCCATCAGAGTGTGAAAGACTTATAACATTAGTTTACAAAACATGTTCAGGTAAAAACTTAACTTGAGTTCAAAGGTGAGTAGAACTATAGAAGCAACTTAGGTAAAACACCTAAGGTAGAAGAGATAGCTAGATCATGTCGAGCCCACTGACATGACCTCAATTAGCAGCACAAGTCTGAACTGGCAATAGGGGTTAACAAACCCTGAGTACTTGAGGGTACTCAACAAGTCTTACCTAACTAAAAGAAAAGACTCCAATGGTATGCAGGTTTAAAGGAAAGTTAGAAGCAAGAATGACTTTTGCAGAAAAGCTTACTATAAGTGGATCCATACTTTCAATGTTTTAGCTTCGTATTAAGTGTATCCAAAGTATCTAGTTTGCACCTGATCTAGCTCAATCACTTCATTAACCATCTCATTTCATCTCATATTCATAAGTAACCATGTTTCATTGATTAACTACAATGTAGAGCAGAGAATCGAGTCTTCTTCTCTAAGAAGCGATGGCAATTCGAATTGATTTGGCCCAGCTGGGGTTTCTTTACCACATGACATATGCAGGTCCTAGACCTACATATATGAACCTTCACTCAGATCCTCCAAAATGAGAATGGGTTTGCACCACCCGAGAGCACAGACTCCACCGCCGTACTCCATCCTTGATGTTTACGTAGGGTGGGTACACGCTTCTCTCGTGATCTCTCCACTCCTAGTGCGTGAGTGTCCTTTCTCATAAAGGAATAGCCGAGGTATTAGGCTTACTGGAGTATGTGGCCAGTACTACAAAGTCTCAACTCACAATACGTCTACAACAAATGGTCCTCAATCGACACAGGGCAACACTACATTGAGATTCCATTCTCAATGCAAGCTACTCGCCCAGTCTCAATTTAACATTATCAGATATCATGGTATTCTCATGACCAATTAGCACAGCCGAGAAGAGCAAGGTAAAACCTATTCATGCGAACGATGAAAGCATCATTCGACTTCTATCGAAGTCTAAGCATTACTAAGCATAAGATATACCAACCTACAAATACTAGCAGGGTACGACTAAGGAGACCTTAATTCAAGGTAATCATGCAGCAATGGTATTCAACCAACTCCTAATTACTTAATACACATCTCACAAGACTTAAGGTGCAATAAAGATTTGTAAATACAAAGAGAGGGTTTATGCTTTGGGGCTTGCCTGCGTTGAAGAGAAGGTTAGATTCCACAGAAGGGCCACTAGAGTTAGACTAGGTGCCAACACCATCAATGGATAGACCTCTGAAACTTGATCAACATGAACCTTCTCACTCTCATAAACACTACACATAATAAATGATGCTTTGCTTAACATGATGGACTACATGCCATGATGCATGATGAGATCATTTTAAGTGCATAACAGAAGATAAACAAAGTTAAGAAAGTTGAGTACAACTTTCCTTCACCAAGGAACTAGGGTTATTATTATAAAGGCATTTTAGTTATTTATTTAAGAATTAAATTGAACTAACATCAATTAGCAAGAAGTGATTAACATTTTTCCTAACTCATAAACATGATAGAGAACTTATAAAACTAAACATTTAATTAAGTCATTTTAATTATTATAAAGACAAGTTAATTATAAACATATCAAGGAGATAATTAAGATGCCAAGGAACAGCAGGGGTGGGGATGTTCCAAGGTCTTCACATAGAGCTCAAAATACACCAAAGTTATTTAAACATTTTCCTAATTTATTTTAGCATTTATTAAATTAAAGAAAAGGCATTTAAACACACTTAAATTAATTGACCAAGTTAGAATTATAAAAATAGTACCAAACTTTTTGTGGAGCTAGATATTAGGAGGTCAAATTTACACAAAAAGTTTCAACATCATAGGATTAATATTTTTGTCTACAAAAATAATGCAAGGTCCACTTTATAATTAAAAGAGGTAATTTTAAGCATACCAAAACTACTTAAAATGACCAAATCATATTTTTCACTGGTAGATCATCTCATGACAAAGCTACACAGCAAATTTGATAATTTTAGCATGCACCAATAATTTGTTATGAATTAAACACGAATAAGCATATAATAGCATTTTCTGAAAAAGATTAACAAGAAAAAGGAAAACACATTTGCATCAGGGACCCTTCATTTTTAACTAACCAACCAAGCCCATATCTGAAACCTACTCTCTATGGTCATTAAGCATATGGAACCAAGAAAGAGTTTCTAATTCATTTTTACCCTTGTCTTCTTCATCTCGATGCAGAACAAAGCAGGGGATGAGCTCGGCACGACCAAAATTCGGCGAGGTGGCCACTGGCGGTGGAGGGTTGGTGGCAGCGTAGCTTCCTAATGGCTAGGCACACCAGCGAAGGGTAGCAGCCTAGCCAGCGATGGTCTATAGGTTGCTAGCCACGGAGGCAGGTGACCCATAGCGGTAGAGGCTCCGGCGACCTAGGACTGTAGGCGGCTGTGTGATCGGGGAGGTGACGCAGGGGAGGCAGCGCGGAGCAAGGAGGTTGAGGGTGACCCTAGCTAGGATGGAGCGGCCTTAGAGGATGTTGACATTTCTTAACATCGCTACTAAGAACAAGGTTATGAATTTAATCTCTAGCAACGACGCAAGAAAATGCTGGTTGTTAATTACTTGTGACTTGAAAGAATAAATATATGAAAGAAAAGGATCTACAAGTGCACAGATAATCTACCATTGTAGCACTTCACCCGAGAGTATTTCGAGTATCATTATTTATATTTTTCCCACAGGAAAGTACTGGCATGGATATGTATTAATAACTTATACTATTGATGGAGAAGTAAACCATTACCAATGTTCTACTCACAACAGGGGTAAGTTGTAGGATAAAATATGCATAAGATAAGTATTGATCAATGATAAATCACTCAGAGTACTCTATTCTATGGCATTAGCATGGCTAAGAAGAATATTAGAGGAATAATTCCTAAGTCATTCTTAATTACAAGTCAAAGCATACAATGATTAGTGCAATTGCACCTAGTAATCATAGCTAAGATCAACTTCATATCTACACATAAGGGATATTACTAAGGAAGATTAAAAACAAAGCTTGTCTTCCTTCATAACCGAACCCTACTTGCACCTATATTTGGGGACTGGACTACAAAGGACTCAACGAGAGTGTCACATCCACGATCTACCACATGACCCAGAATATAGGGTGTATCCGCAGGTAAACAATGTATAAGCACCATGCTTACACAATGTCGACCACTCACCCCCGTATACTTTAGAGTGAGTGCTATACAACTTCATATCTACACATAAGGGATATTACTAAGGAAGATTAAGAACAAAGCTTGTCTTCCTTCATAACCGAACCCTACTTGCACCTATATTCAGGGACTGGACTACAAAGGACTCAACGAGAGTGTCACATCCATGATCTACCACATGACCTAGAATATAGGGTGTATCCATAGGTAAATAATGTATAAGCACCACGCTTACACAATGTCGACCACTCACCCCGTGTACTTTAGAGTGAGCGCTATACGAACTTATGAATAAATATAACGATAATCTGGCTATACTAAGTATATAATCAAAGTAGACAATGAACATGATAACTAAGAACATAAATGAGATGAATACTAATGTTGTCTTAACAATTGTAGCAAACATATAAAAGTAATCGAGATACAAAAGAGAGGGGGTACAATGATTATACCAAACCACACTCTTGACAAGATTAGGAATCCAAGCGATACCTACTTGCGTCCCTCTAGACCTAGCCTAACTAGCTATGCCCTAGAATATGGTGGAGCTCTATGGATAATTAGGGTTTCTGTCTTCTCAAATGACTTATTGCCTTAGGGGGATTGGCAAGGGCTAGTATATATAGGCCGAAGCGTCCATCGTGACCCCTTGGATCAAACCGACTTGAAGGATGGTGTAGATGCAACCTAAGACATGGTGGAGAACCGACATTGCGATGTAGAGGCTAACAATGGGCCCTAGGGGCTGGGCGGCCTATAGGTGGGGCTAGCCGGCCCCACCTGGCTGCGTCTCGCCCTCCATTTCATTGTGGAGTCCTCTTGAGTCTTCTGGAGTCTTCTGGTGTCTATTTCACTATGGATAGGCGCGATTAATTTTGACATGTAGGTCCATCTTGACGGTTTTCTAGATAAACCTTATAGAAAATACAGATTCACCAAAACTCATAGAATTTGTTAGTTTAAACCCCTAGACCTTTGTTGGTGATCATATTTATGCACTTATGCATGTTATATTGATGGTTTATAATGGTTGTTAACTACCGTCAACAAGCTCCCCCAAGCTTAACCTTTGCTAGTCCCTTAGCAAAATGGATCAGGAGTTGCTACGATGCTTTCACTCCTCAAAAGAACACATGCGTCCAAACAAGATATCTCCTCTGGATTAGAGTAAACCAATTTGACTTTCAAACTTACCCATATTACCTTCAACCATGGGGCTTTACCCTTCACTTGGGTCTTAAGCAATTGAAAGACAGAATGATTAAGTCAAGCGCTATGTCTCAAGTTCTTTGCTCAACCATTATTCCAGAGTTTTTGTAAATTTTCAAAATAAAACTCAGAGCTTCCATTGTATGACACTCTCAAGTCTCTCAATATATGTGGTATTTGTGGATCCTTACCAGGGCAATCAAGATGTTATGCCTTTCTCCTCCTACAACTAAGGCTTATGTGGAGCTCATAGGAGTGAAAAATAGCATGAAAGAGCATACTTGTAATACATATATTGTAAAGTCAAATCTCAGACCCAAAGAGAGTTGAATCATACAATCAAATCAAGATGTGCATGTATGTGCATGTATATGGTGGACATATATGGTGGCTAACCTAATTCTACTTTGCTCCTTGAAAACATATCCCTCTTTTGACACTTGAAAATATTTTTGTAAGAAAACATGGGCTATCTTATTCATCTCTTTTTTCTTTTTAGGCGGGCATCTGAGCACCCATTGTTTTAGATATCTCGGACACTTGTCCATTTTTTCTTAACTCTTTTTTTCTTTTTTTATGAATAACTTTTGCATAGCCCCATGCTCCTTTTCCACAACAAAACTTTTGAGAGATAGCAACCAGAACTTTGGAGCATTTATTTGGTGGATAATCCTATGAACATGTTTTTGGTGTTTACTCCCATGTAGGAGTAAAACATTTTTGGATGGATTGAGATGGAATGGCATGTTTTTGCACCTACCCCTAGTGTAGGAGTAGTGCATATATAGGTGGTGTGTACTCTCATAAGGGTCAACAAAGCTTGACTAAACTTAATGCAAAACAGGCAGCATATATGTAGAAGTTTTCCTAGTCTAAATATCATATCTGGCTTTGGTAGGAATTCAAGCTTTGTCATATAGGAGCTCATCATGTAATTTTTTTGTGTTTTTCAAAAGATAAATCTCTAAAACTTTAGTATCACTTGTAACAAGATAAACAGCAACTCAGACCTTCTCATATCATATCCGTCAATTACCTAGACTTAGATCAAGCATATGCTACCCACAAGTTTCAAGTTCAGAGTAAATTCTTATATCAAAATAGTTGTACCCAAAACTCGGGAGAATTCAAGGCTAAAAACTAGGTACTTGAAAGGAATTACAACAGAGCAAATATTCATCATTTCCATTCAAGAGATTATCCTCAGACTCCATTTATTTAACTCTTAAAAATCTAGACACACACTTTTTATTTTGTTTTTAGGATTAATGATCTCACATAATATAACTGGCTAAGATAAATTTTTATTTGGTTTTAGTTTGTTATGAATCTATTTTTTAACTAGCATGAAACAAACCTACTAACAATAAAACCAAAAGAGAAAGAAATACTTCGCTAGGTACATGGGGGATGCTCCTCCCTCAAGTTGGATGTTGCTATGATTTTCTTTTAGAGTGGTTTTACCAGCAGAAATCTTTCTTGTCCATGAGTGGAGCAAGATGAAGACGACCGGGTAAACTTGCTCTTTGATCATATGTATCATCCTGCAAAAATACCAACAAGAACACCAGAAACTCGTGGCACGAATTAGGATAAGGGGTTAGCGGTCAGCCATTCAGAGATTAGTTGTTCTTGTGGGGTTGGACAGATATTCTATTGGCAGAATTTTAACAGGATGTCTATCTAATATATTTTTTGGATTTTTTTTTGAATTTTCTAACTTTATGATATGTAGAAAATATGTATGCATGGTATTTTTAATTTTTATGCCACCACAGTGAATATTCTTTTGGGCTTTTACACACTAAAAAAAATTACTCAGATGAGGCTTTAAGATTTTATGATGCAATGATAAGATTTTTATTCTCTTTTATTAATGCAATGCTAATGTAAAAAACTAAATATGCTAAAGTGAAAATAATTCATACAATGCGGGAGAGGAAATATGGATAACTACCGTTGTTACCTTACTGTGTGTAACACCCTAGTGTTAAGCATTGCATTTGGCACTTGCATTTCATGAGCACAAGCATCATCCAAGCATTCATGAGCATGAGCATATGAAGTTTCATTTCATTTACCTTCTCTTTATCACATGTGATGTTGCTCATATACTTAATTATGCTTGTGATCATATGTGACCAATGCATCAGATGGTTGTGAGGTCACCAAAATACCTTAGACACATCTAGGATGGTAAATGGAACAATTTTTGTATTCATGACATGAACCAATTTTGCTTCTAAGTGTTGGTTTACTTTGAAATGCCATTTTCATTATGCTAGTTTGACTAAAGTTAAACAGTAGTTTAGAGAGCTTGCATGGCTATGTGACCTAAATAAAAGTTGTAGTTCTTGTCATGGGTAACAAACTTTATTTAAGGGTCATGAGCTGAATCAGTGCCTAACATGGTAAAAAATAGCTCCACAGTAGCAAAGAAATACTGTTTTTTGGACTTGGAGATTTCGCAGTCCTAAAGCCAATCACAGTTCCAATGTGCCTCACTTGGGACCATTATCACTGGCTAACCATTGAGAATTAGATGATGGTTCCTAAAGCAAAGTTGGAAATCTCACATAGCTCTACAATTTTTATTAAGGAAGTTTTTGCTAAATCACCATGGATTAGGAGGACTGATTGCTTGAACTTGCTCTATCAGTCAGGTTCAGGGCTGTCTGAACCGGTGCCCCACGCGTGTCGTGGCCGACCGGTGTTAGGCCACAGCCACCATGTGGAGGCCATCCATCGGCGTAGGGCCCACGTGTCAGGCTAGGGTGGGTAGCAAAACCGCATGACACTATTGCTCTCTCTCACTCATGCTCACTCTCTCTGCCTCGCTCTCGCTCCCGCTCTCACCGCGCTAGAGCAAAGCTGAGCACCGTCGCCATTACCACTGAGCTTCGCCACGCTCGCTCGCTACCACCACAGCGCCATTGTCCGATTGCTCACGCACACCGCTCGGCCATCACCTCCTCCACCTTCCCGACCCGCTAGCCATACCAATCGTGCTCAGGTAAAGCCGTAGTTCGAGTTCACCATTGCCGTGCCATCACTGGAGCACCGCTAAGCTTGCGCTAGCCATGGTCGTGCTCCACCGAGCCATCTCTCTCACTCTCTTCCCTCATTAGGGTTAGCATAGGGTCATGTCCTACTCACGCCGCTGGCCATTGAGCTAATGTTGGCCTCGTCGAAGCGGAACGCCACCATGCCGCCGTGCTCACACCGTTGTGTCGCCATGCATGTGGCCAAGCATCACCGCCGCTTCACCGTGACTTGATCCGCGCCATAGAGCTTCGCTAGGGTTTGTAGATGTCGTAGCTACGCTCACCTGAGCATGCCATCACTAGAGATGGCTGGAGCACCACCGCGCACCACCGCCGAGCCACCATGCTCACACGGTGAGGTAGCTCTGGTGATCCTCCAAGCAAACCTAGGGTACCCGTAGATGTGTGTGATGATGGGGAACACGCTGGTGGTGACCTCACTGACGGCGAGTTCTCATCGGTCAAAGCGCCGCCCTGCCTCGGTCTCACTAATGTGTGGGGTCGGTTGACGTCCGGGGCCCACACGTCAGTCACATCGGGGTGTATGGACTAGGTGTACCTAGCAGCATACTCCGAGTAAATTTGATTTTCTTTATTTATTTCATAGATTTTGTTGTTAACTTGTAAAAATTATATCTTGAGCTAGGAGTATCCAAATAGAGTGAACCAAATTTTGTTGGATTCATGTTGAAGTGTACTATTTTATAAAAAATATGAAATCTACTGTTTAGGGTATTTTTACAGGAGAATTAAATTGAGCAAGATAAGTGCTTTTAAAATAGTTTCTATCTTGTAAATGGCATAACTTGAGCTAGGAAGGTGATAAAATTGTGATTCCAATTTTGCTGGTCTTGTATTGACATGCTCTAGCTAGGAAAAATATTAAACCTATAGTAGACATATTGTAATATGGTCTTCCTATGGTCTTCCTATTTAATCTTAATTAATTGCTAGATGCTAGTGAAATTAATTGGGGTAAAAATACATAATATATGATCATACAAATTTTTACACAGTATTCTCACGTTTGGAGGAAAGTAAGAAAAATATTAAATCTATTGCTTGACACTTTTCACTATGCGAAACTATTTTTGCTAAAATAAGAATATATAACTTGTCATTTTTGTAGAGGCAGCTATACTTATCCAAATGGCATGAAATTTGTATAGTAGAATTTTAGGGTCATGTGTAGACTACTGTAATGTTTTTGGAATTTATTGAGCAATGTAAATATTTACTCTATAAATCACCTTATTATCTAAGGAAATTAATAAATGAATATTAATAATCTAAGGAAATTAATAAATGAATATTAATAAATTAGTTATGTTTAACCATGATGTTTTCTGTGGTGCTTGTGATGCATATGATCTGTTGATGTTATTAGTTAGCCTTAGAAGTAATTGGTTGTATGCAACTAGTTAATTATTGCTTTATAATTCAACTAGATGGCTGCATGTATAGTTTCTCTTGTGGTGTTAATTTCATGATGATAATGGTCTTTTCTGTAAAACTTGTTAATAAAAAAGTTGTAGATAACTTACTTATATACCTGGTATTAAATTTTCATAGTCGTAGGTCTTATGGTTTAAGAATTATGGCCGTTAGAAGTTTTCTGTCAGAAATGCTTGCTCTCTAGATAGATCTGAAAGATTGGATTGTTTGACCTAGATAACTGCTGAATCACATTAAGATGATTAAAAGAAAGTTGTAGGAAATTTTATAAGATTTCTATAATGTCCACAATCATATTAATTAGATCTATATAACTCCCGTTATGGTCAAAATAAGTGGTTGTTGCCTTATAGTCTAGATAATGATCTACATAAGTGTTCGTTTAGTTACTAGAGAAGAGATATGCACCTACTTAGTAAAAGAAAATGTAACCTATTATCACCTTAAGACAATGCTATTAAGAACACTTAAGAGGATACATTTCATCACACTATATCCTATGCTACTTGTCATTATATATGCATCCATGATATCTTATTCCGTGCTCATCCATATAGGATTGTCTGAACGGATAACTCTATTGGAGTTCGAAGGAGAGCTGGAGGAACAATAGGAGGCACCTTAGGCTATAGCTCTAGAAGGAGAGGAACAATCTCTTGAAGACTTACCCAAGTGCCTAGACCATAGGCCAACTTCTTTTATCAAAGGCAAGCCCCGGAGCATGTTAAGCCTCCCATGTTTTACAAAAAATCACTTGAGTCCTTTTATGTTTGATGCATTAGGTTATAAGAGTTTATTCAAAACACTTGATGCATAGCACCACATTGTCCAGATATATATACCTTTAACCTTGTATAGGTCTAGGATCGAATATATGCTTAGCCATGCTTAGACCGATAGAAGTCGGGTGATTTCCTGTCACCTGCGAGATATAGGTGGATACCGAAGCACGGTTGGCTATATTTGCTATCGTGGAAAAGAACCATGGGGTAATGTAACTGGAGGTCCGATGGAGTCTATGCGTAGGTTGACTCATGTGATTCCGTATGTGCTGATTATGGAACGTACCTTTGTTCGAACTTTTGTCGAGATTGAACACATGCCTATCACTTAGCTGTCTAGATAACTCATTCTGACTATGAAGCCGAGTAGCTCAACTCAGGCCGGGTCCCGTTCTATAAAAGTGCGCACTCTAGATGGTAGTAAGGATGTGCGGGGAGCAAGACATGAGTCCAAGGGTAGGCTAGTCCTAAACATCCTTGCAGCTGGCTGTCCCTGATTATGCGACGTTGATCGAACCGACAAAATGTGGACCTGAGTGGTACCAAAGGTGACTGTTGATCTGGTCTGCCTGGGTTTGTGTTAGGAATAAATTCCCAGCTGGTTGAAATCGATTTGAATCATCGTCTCTCACGGACAGTGAGAAACTTGGCTAGCTCCAGCATCGTAGTAAGTGTATTATGGAATGATGGTTATGAAAAACATGGAATTACTACACCGGCTATGGTTATTATTGTTATGCTACTAAATGATATACCACATGTTTGGCACATGTTAGTTGTTAATCTAGAGATGAATAGCTATAATTAACTTGATAACTGAATTATAACTGTACACTTGAATTGGTAAGCTTTTTATGCAAAATGCTATCAAGATAGCTCCACTTATACAACCTTGCATAATCCTTGGAGTCACTTTATTTTTGGTTTATGATGGATAAGTCTATCTGAGTACCTTCTTGTACTCAGGGTTTATTTCCCATTGTTGCAGATAATACGATGTATCATGGTGACTATAAGAATTGCTTCTGTCCTACCATGGACGAGGAGTAGAGCCCTGGGCAAGGCGTTTCTCATTAATCCCTCTCTTATGATTTTGTGGAATTGTGATCATGAGCTGGCACAATATTTGAACAACGATTGAGATGTTGGTTTGAAACTTTAATTGCTTCCGCTACTATTTTACCTAAACTTGGTTTGTAATTACTTTTAATCATACTCTGATGTATGGAACTATATTTGTGAACTTTATGTAATGTGTGACATGTATGTTGAATCATGTAAGATCTTAGTTGTATGTTGGTTGAATTGAGACCCTTCGTGGTACTCGATGGACTATCGGGTTTATATGGGCTCAAGTATGACAGTGCGAATGCTTGCGGGCTGCTATTGTACTTGTGCTCTTATAAATTGGATGGTTCTACTACACTGTGAGGGTTTGGATTTTTAAGTCCTCTGGATAGGACTTTACTCCATTCTTGTTTATTCTTTGGGTGTATCTGTCGATCTTGAAGATGGAGACCTTGATGGTTGCTCCTATAGTGATAATGACTCGGATGATGTCACCTTTTCTTTCCACACCTGCTTGGTTTGTGGACTTGACCTTGGCAGAGTAGGTTCATCTTTCATGGGTTCTTCAGGTTCTTCCCTTTCATCCCTTGGGAGTTGATTCTTTTGGTGTCAAGATGATCAACGTCTCCTCCTAGAGCGGTTCTTCTTCGACTGCTCATAAGTGGTATAACTATTGAAATAACAGTGTACCTTTTCTCTAGGGAATTGGAAGTGGACTAGTCCAGATCCGACATAGATGATCGCGTTAGTGGTGTTGAGGAAAGGTCTTCTTAGGATGATGGGTGTATTGTCTTCCTCTTCTCCCATGTTCAAAACCATGAAGTCGGTAGGGGCATAATGATCATGTATTGTTACCATGAAGTAGGTAGGGGAAATCAGATTGATTGGTCTGCCATCTACAATTGCATGTATTAGAGAACAAAGGTTCATCAACAAATAAATATTCATATGTTATCTTGGACATTATGTTGACACCCGACCCAATGTCGTAAAAGGTATTGTTGAAGATTCTTTGTCCAATTGTACACTTGATTGTCGGCACGCCTGGATCATCCTTCTTAGCAAGGAATGGTGAAGCTAGGAGGTGGTCGTACTCTAATCTGAGTGTGTTGATAATTTTGACTGATTCCTCTAGTGACTGCCTGACCTATTCTTCCTCCTTTGGTTATTCTAATTCTTGGTCACTGTTGTCTCTTTGGATAGGTAGGCATTTGTGGATGTGTAGGAGATTGCAAGATGTGATTCTTGAAGGGAACTTCACCTTTTTATCCTTGATTATGAAACATATCTTGGCACTATCCACGTAGATGATGACTTTTGTGGTGCTCAGGAAAGGTCAACCTAGGATGATGGGTGCCCTTTCATCTCCACCTGTTTCTAGAACCACAAAATCTATGGGGACGTACGGTTGTCCCACTCGTATGATGGCATCTTCAAGAACTCCCTTGGGGTAGCAGAGTGACTAATCTGCAAGCTGCAAACGCATATTTGTGTACAACAAAGGATCTCCTAAAATCTTCTCATAAATTACCTTAGGCATAATGTTGACACTCGCTCTGAAGTCACAGACAACTTCTTGGAAAATGTGAGGTCTAATGGCGATGGGGATGATAGGTCTCCCTGGATCGCCCTTCTTATCGGGTAGGGAATAATCTATCCACCTTCCCGTCGATGGCTTCGTGTAGTAGTAAGCTGCATTATGAATATCAACAAGATTTATAGTTTCTAGATCTTCTAGCTACCCTAGAATCTTACCTTTGTTGGATGGAGGAACAACAGCCGCCAGCTGAGCTATTTCTGATTCTATCATTTTATTAAAGCTATGCTGGTTCTTAATGGCAAAAGCAAAGTTATCCATTCTATTATTTATATTCTCTAGAATTTTATCATTAGTAGCTACCTTTCTAGATAATCCCTCCATAACTTTAGATTGGCCAGCAATTAATTCTCTCAAGGGTGGTTGATTGAAGTTATTATAATTGTTACCTTGAGGGTTACCTTGGTAATTACCTTGGTAGTTTAGCATCTGTTGCTGGTTCCATCCTTGATTCTATTGAGGACAAAAGTAGTTGTTATTGACAAAGTTCACATCCTCATGGCTTTCAGCACAGTTGTTCCCTAAATGCCTAGTGTTGCCACACTCTTCACACGTTATGCGGGAATCATGAATGTGCATGACTTCTTGCTTCTCATTGGCTCGATCTTCAAGCTTCTTCATCAGTAGGTCCATCTTAGCAGACAGCATGTCTACCTCCTTGAGTTGATGCATACCTCCACCACCCTTGCGGGTCTAAAGGCGTTCTTCATTCCAACCTTGGTTGGAGGCCATCTTCTCTACAAGAGCTATTGCAGCTGGGATTGTGAGTGAAAGGAAAGAACCTCTAGCAGTAGCATCCATAGTCTCATGGGTACTGTTGGTCAACTCATGGTAGAAAGTCTATATGAGTAGCCAATTTTCCATCCCATGATGAGGACATTCTGTAATATAATCTTGAAAACATTCCCATGCCTCAAGGACAGATTCATCATGTTGTTGCTGAAAACTTGAAATTCTCCCACGCAGGGCATTGGTCTTGCCCATGGGAAAGAACTTGTCTAGGAAGGCAGTGGAGTAGTTATCCCATGTAGTGTTTCTATCCTTGTTGGCGTAGAACCATTGCTTTGCCTTCCCTAGGAGTGAGAATGGGAAGAGGCAAAGTAGTATGGTGTCTTGGGTTACTCCTTTGATGGTGAAAGTGCTACAGATCTCTAGGAAGTGTTGGAGATGTGCACTCGCATCTTCATGTACCTTTCCACAAAATGGGCTTGCTTGCACCATGTTGATGAGAGCTTGCTTGAGCTCGAATCCATTGTCTCCAACATTGACTGTTGGTCCAGTACGGATGTTGGCTGTAGTTGGAGCAGAGAACCCATGGAGAGTCTTGTTGGCCATGGCTTCAAATTCTGGTGTTAAGCTTCACCTTGTCAGGTTGTCTTCTAATTCTAAAGCTGAGACCTTCTTGAGTTTGTCTCTAGTTCTCCTGATTAATGCTTCTAGATCTTCAACGTAGTTTGTCAGAAGGTCAAAACTGGTCATACATTACCCTGCATAAGATACACAAGTAGAGAGAACAAGGGTAATTCTGTTTGAGCAGAGGCAATTGTTCTCTCGATCACATCAATAAGTATAAGTTTATTGATACTTCTTTTGCCTAGCTACCTTCCCCAACAACGGCGCCAGAAATGCTTGTTGACATTTCTTAACATCACTACTATGAACAATGTTGTGAATTTAATCTCTAGCAATGACGCTAGAAATGCTGATTGGTAATTACTTGTGACTTGAAATAATAAATATATAAAAGAAAATGATCTGCAAGCGCACAGATAATCTACCATTGTAGCACTTCACCCAGGAGTATTCCAGGTATCATTATTTATATTTTTACCACAAGGAAGGTCTGGCATGGACATGTATTGATAACTTATACTATTGATGGAGAAGTAAACCATAACCAATGTTCTACTCACAACAAGGGTAAGTCATAGGATAAAATATGCATATGACAAGTATTGATCAATGATAAATCACTCAAAGTACTCCTTTCTATGGCATTAGTATGGTTAAGAAGAATATTAGAGGAATAATTCCTAAGTCATTCTTAATTACAAGTCAAGGCATACAATGATTAGTGCAATTATACCTAGTAATCATAGCTAAGATCAACTTCATATCTACACATAAGGGATATTACTAAGGAAGATTAAGAATAGAGCTTGTCTTCCTTCATAACCGGACCCTACTTGCACCTATATTCGGGGAGTGAACTACAAAGGACTCAATGGGAGTGTCACATCCGTGATCTACCACATGAACCAGAATATAGGGTGTATCTGTAGGTAAACAATGTATAAGCACCATGCTTACACAATGTCGACCACTCACCCATTGTACTTTAGAGTGATCGCTATACGAACTTATGCATAAATATAACGATAATCTAGTTATACTAAGTATATAATTAAAGTAGACAATGAACATGATAACTAAGAACGTAAATGAGATGAATACTAATGTTGTCATAATAATTGTAGCAAACATATAAAAGTAATGGAGATACAAAAGAGAGGGGGTACAAAAATTATACCAAACCATGCTCTTGACAAGAACAGGAATCCAAGCGAGACCTGCTTGCCTCCCTCTAGACCTTGCCTAACTAGCTATGCCCTAGAATATGGTGGAGCTCTGAGGATGATTAGGGTTTCTATCTTTTTAAATGACTTATTGTCTTAGGAGGGTTGGTAGGGGCTGGTATATATAGGCTGGAGCGTTCATCATGAGCCCTTGGATCAAACTGACTTAAAGGACAGCGTAGATGCAACCTAGGAGGCGGTGGAGAACCGACATTGCAACACGGAGGCTAACAGTGGGCCCCAGGGGACTTGATCGTGGCATCATCTTGCATGTTGATCATCCATAGTAGCTAATCGAGACTTGCATCCACTAAAATCAATATTTATTTTAGTAGAAATACAATGCACGTGTGGTGCTTGAGTTAAAACTTAAAAACCCTTTTAAGGTAATTTGTGACCTTTTATTTTTGAATTTCACTAAAATACTTGAAATTATGCTCTAATAAACTTTGAGGTGAAGTAGGTGCTTTACACTAGTATCAAGTATGGAGTATGAATTCAAGTCCAAACCCTTGAAAATGGAGCCTCAAATTTGAATTCAAAACTTGGATTTCAACACTCAGTCAATTTGGCTAAGTGCTGGATTTTAGCATTCGATTCAATTTTGGGGAGCTTATTAAAATAAATGTCATAAATAAACTTGTTCAAGCAATGGCACCATTTTGTAGTATAAGGTTTGTATTTCACAATGATGCTATTGGTTGAAGTGTTTGCTCACTAATTAATTCACCAGAAAGGCTAATCTAACAGTTTTTCAAAACCCTAACTGCTAAAACTGAAACTTCCCATTTTAGTTTTAATCTTCCTCCCTTTCTTAGGTTAGATCTCCTTATCCAATTAGAATTAGATGTTCTTGCTTAAAGCAAAGTAGAAGATCAGAGCAAGATGAACAACTTTTGTTTTTGGAGTCAAGCAGGTTTCCATTTGGAATCTGGAAAAAATGGAGGGAGAAGAAGCGTTGTCAGTGCTACAGTGCACGTCGCCGAGGAGCACCCTGTCTACCTACTTGCCGCCACTGCTGAATGGTTGTGCCACCTTCATGCGTGCTAACACGCAGCTGCTTCTCTTGGACCCTTTGTAAGCAGGAGCTGGATGCCCTGAAGCTTTGCCCATGTCCTTAAGTCACCCAACCGACCGTCGAGCTCCTCTTCTCTTTTTCCCGCCTCCGTCGAGCAACTCTAGTTCGGCGAACAAATTCACTGCCACCACTCCACCTCACTGCAATTCATCTCGTAGTCACGCTCTCCATCTCCTTGCACATCCGCCTAACCTGCTCATGCTAGCTCTACCCACAGGAATTGCCCTAACGTCATCGTCTTCATCCTCGATGTTTGTTGACAGTAGTTAACAACCATTATAAACCATCAACAAAACATGTATAAGGGCATAATTGTGATCACCAACAAAGGTCTAGGGGTTTAAACTAACAAATTCCATAAGTTTTGGTGAATCTGTATTTTCTATAGGGTTTATCTAGAAAACCATCAAGGCAGACCTACATGTCAGAATTAATCATGCTTATCCACCATGAAATGGGCACTAGAAGGTTCTAGAGGACTCTAGAGGGCACCACACCTAAGTGGGAGCTAAGGGGCTACCAGGTGGGGCCGGCCAGCCCCACCTATAGGTTGCCCAGCCCCTAGGCCCACCTGTCAGCCTCCGCTCCATTATGTTGGTTCTCCACCGCCTCCTAGGTTGCATCTACGCCGTTCTTTAAGTCGGTTTGATCCAAGGGCTCATGATGGATGCTCTGGCCTATATATACCAGCCCCTATCCCCCTCCCTTAGCACATCCCTGAAACCCTAATTCATATCTTTAAGATTAGAGCCAGCAATCAAGAGAAGATTAGTCCTCCATAGGATCTAGTCTTATAAATAGAATAGTGAGATAGAGAGTGAGGGAAGAGTTTGGAGGAGGTGTCGGCCTATTGGTGCTCACCTATGGCTTGTACCTTGGTGGATCCAAGTTCTACTTGAGTTTGCTTCTAAGGATTCTCTAGTAATCAACTTCTAATTCAAGTAACCAACGTGTTTATATTGCTCATTAGGTTCACAACTCTTTGATTGCTTTAATCTATAGGATGCTCTAGGTGAAAGCTACAACAGTATCCATGCTCTTGCGGATTTATATGTGTGCGTTAAAATATACCAACAAGCTTTCTGGCACCATTGCTGGGGAAATAGTTGCTGAATTAACTTCGAGCCTAGCTTAACCTTTTATCTTTTATTCTTTCTGTTGTTTTACCTTTTCTTTTAGCATGGATTCCACTCCTATTTATCAAGATGCTAAACCCACGAGCGCAAGCCTAAAGCTACCTGAATCCTCAGACCCTATCATAACACCTGGTTATGTGTTGCGCCTGTATTTGATAAAACTAATTTGGGATAAATCCTTCTCGGGAGAAGGCGATAAAAACCCATACTCACACCTACGGGAGTTTGAACAAACCTGTGCATGCTTGCGTATCGCTGGCATGTTTGACAAAACCTTAAGATGGAAGTTATCCCCATTCTGTTTGACGGGGAGAGCTAAACAATGGTACAGTCTAACCATAGGAAGTATGCAAGGAGATTGGGAAACGTTATGCTCTAAATTTTGTTTACGTTTCTTTCCCATCTCTAAAGTAGTTAGCCTTCAATAAGAGGTTTTGAATTTTAGACAACTAGAAGAAGAATCCCTTGGTACATCATGGGATCATTTTAATGAACTCATCATCACTGGATCGGACCTTGCCATTCAAGACCCTATACTTCTTCAATATTTTTACATGGGTCTTAGCAAGGATTCTAGGGAATCCCTTGATGCAGCCTCTAGAGGAGCTTTCCTTCATTTGTCTAATAGTGAAGCAAGGGCTATGCTTGATAGAATTAGTGGAAAGACTCCTTGCACTAGCATTCATTATGAACTCCTCGGAGAAGAGAAGGAATCATCTCCTAATCAAGAAGAGGAAGTTCTGATAGCCAAAGCACAACCACTTCGATCCTAAGATTTAGCTATCAATCCTAAACCACCAATACCCCAAAATCCCCCAAAAGAAGAAGGAATTCCACCTTTGGAAATCCCTATTGAGATTAAGGATGACCTCTTTGGTGCTGATTTTGGGAGAGCATTAAATTCTCATAAGAGACCTTCAACCGAATATAATTCAAATCCTCTCAAGAAGGGATCTCTTAGAAAGTGTCCTTATTCCCATGTGGGACATTGGAAAGAATTCAAGGATGGCATGTCTAGTGATGCCATAGAAGGAGAGTCTAGCCATTTAGAGGCCACTCCTATCCTCTCCCCTTCTATGCCCACATTAGATGTCTTATTTGAACCCATCCTTGACCCCGATGATCCCTCTTATGCTCTTTCTCCTAAGTCTCATGATGACCCTAGAAATCCATTAAGATAATCGAAGTATAGGAATCATGAAGACTGCAAGGATGACCAAGAAAAGCAACAACAATGGCTAGAATGTATTAAGAATTGGCTAGAATGTATTAAGAATTCATATGCCATTGCTAAAGATTGGATGGACAAGGATGAAGCCTTATGGGTAGAATCCAAACTTAGCCTAGATTCAAATAGTCAGCTTTAATCAATATCTTTAATAAACATGACTTATCCAAGTTTGGAGGAAGCCTTAGATGAGATCACCCTGAGAGTCTCCAATCTAAATATTGCACATTTTTGAAGAAACATCCTTGGAGCTTGAAAAGGAAGATGACATCGATGAGCATGGGAGTTATTTCATGAACACCTCATCAAATCCATGCTCACATGTGAAATCTCCTGAATCAATTGGTCTCTCTAACATTGCCACACATGAGATCTTCAACCCCCTCATACTCCCTATTCATAAAATTGTTGAAAGAGTGGTTGTAGATGTATATGTTTATCATAAATATTACAAATCTCGTTGGCATGAATCTTGAGATAGGCAACCTAAGATTGGTGTTGGAGGGGAAACCACTTCACCAATTAGAGACACAATTCAAAGGTTTCCCAAGGACGAGCTTCTGTCCTAAAACAAGCACTTTTGGGAGATAATATGAGTTTTCACCTTCTGCTGCGATGCCCTTGTGAAGTGAGCATAGAAATATAATTCTGAACATATTCCTTCGGGTATTTCTGTCACTAACCATTTTAGGTTTGAAGCAAAAAGAATGAACGATTCAAGGTATGTCCAACCAATTATCATGCAACATTGAATCACATCCATCCAAACTTGACTTTGCCTTGCAAAATTCACCTAGGTGATGGGATTCTCTAAAAAATCTTATGCCATGTTGCTAATTCATCTTGGTTATCTCTACCTTTAAATCATGCTCAATAACAATCATGCTTTTTCATCTCTAATTGAATAAATCTCTATAATGCTTTCATGCTACCTTTGTTTACCATAGTATACTTAAGGTTTGGAGTATTTTCATACACCTTTTAAATTAGGCATGGTGCTTAGTTTAAACCAAATGGTGTGCTGATTTTACTTCCAAAGGCTTTTAAATTAAGCGAGGTGTTTAGGTTAAAATGCCTTCCAAAATCAAATTAGACGTGGTGTCTAGGTTGATTTTTGAGCTAAAAGTATGCTTTAGTAGATATTGGTTATTTGTTGGACTAACCCCTATAGGAAACTCTCAAATCAATTTGGGTAAGTCACGAGCTGAATTTAAATCAGAGATGAAACAAGGCACAAGATGAACTCCAATAACGTTGCACAAAGAAGACACAACTCATTCAAGGTGATTTGCTTTGTCTTTAGCTGCAAGTTACCTTTCCCTTGAGCCATGCCTGTATAGAATATGATAAACAAAAAATATGCTAAAATAATTCTAACACCATCTTTTCATTAGCATAGAGGGAAATTACAAAATCCTAGACAAACAACCCATGTTTCAAAATAATATATTCCTTCAGGTATGTGTTGTCCACTAATCTTTTGCAGGCATAAAACAATGAGTGAGGAAAAAGGTCTAACAAGGTGTTAAAAAATCAAAGAGCAGAAAGATGGCATGACAAAAGGATGAAAAAGAAAGGGTGCAATCTAGGAGACAAGAAGCTCATGAACAGCTCAAGATGCGAGGCTAGCTAAAAAAGGAAAACTTCAAGGCCATCACAAGTCATCTACCCTTCGTAATATGGTGACATCACGCTTCAATGACAAAGGTAACCTCCTAAGGTAAATGGTCATCATTTAAGAAGTTTTTCCTTGATTCTAGTAGGCACTCAAATAAGAAACAAACATGTTTGAGTTACAGTTTTACTTGATCCAACCAGATTATTTCAACATGTTTACTTCTTCAAGCTTGTTCCTAGCGCCACTTCCTTGATCCCATAGTCTTAACCAAATGAGCTAAAAAAGCACATCCTATCTCTGGAAGCTGATAGTCAAGTCATGTAGAGATTGATACATTATGCACAGATATACAATCCTTCCATGGGTTAAGCAACTCAATCTTTTCTACCAAATGAACTTAAATGTACATTCACGCTCAACCTTCTGATCTTACCACCTATGTTATAATTGAAAACAACATTTAACATCAACTTCATCTTGTTCAATGTGCCAAAGGTTAGAGAAGAATAAAGAAAGTTTTGGTTCTATTGGTGTTTTTCCACCAACAGAGCCCATGCACTTGATCTCTACCTTGTTTTATAGTAGGACACACTTCAAGCAAAATGTGGAGGAGTTAGTCAATTCCCTAATTTCTACAAGTGAAGGTCCTGAACTTGTCAAACCAAAATCAAAACTCAAAATCAAGATAGGTTTGGTAGAAGACGGTGACATCACCATTAGAGGCATCATCATAAGAATCTTTGTCTTTAGAACAAACTAAGGTATCAATGAACTTCACAAGGAGAAGTCCGGTTTGAAGGACTTACAATATCGAACCCTCACCGAAAGAGCTAGCTTGAGGGAGAAGCACTCCCATGTATCCAGGTAAGTATTCTTTCTCCTTTTGTTTTAGATTTTAGTTTCTTTTCAATAGTTAAGAAAATGATGAATGAAACAAAATAAAAAGTTATCTTTATAACAAACATATATAGCTATAGTAATAATGTGTGATCTAGTAAAATTAAAAACAAAATAAAAGGTGTGTCTAGTTTGCTTTAATTTATTTTTAAGAGTTGAATAAATAAAGAGGACTCAGAATAATCTCTTGAATGGAGGGTTCCACCTATAGCAACCACAAAGATAGTGTGGCAATAGAGAGTCCACCTGTCGCAACCAAATATTTTTTTTGTGGCAATAGAGGGTTCCACCTATAGCAACCATAGAGATAACGTGGCAATAGAGGGTCCATCTATTGCAATGCTATTGATGCGTGGCAATAAGGTCTATTGCAACACCCATTTGTCGTTGCTAGTGCACATATTGCCACTCTTTACATATGTGGCAACAGGTATCTCTGGCAACACCGGGTGTGTTGCAATAGTTACTATTGCAACATCCAAGATGGTTGCTTATACTATGGCTTGCAACACTACATGGTGTTGCAACAACACTCCATTGGGTTGCAATAGGGGAAAACCTATTGCAACACCAAAATGAGTCATGATGCAAACTTTAGACCACGATTACTATGACAACACCTGCCAACAAAATTTTTGTGTTGCATTTTTGTCTATTGCAACCATTTTTGGTATATTGCAACACTTTTAGGCCGTTGCATCAGGGGTAAAACCTTGTAGTTAGATGTCTTGTCCAAACCCATCCTTGACCCCAGTGATCCCTCTTATATTCTTTCTCCTAAGTCTCATGATGATTCCAGAAACCCACTAAGATACCCAAAGCAAAGGAGTCATGAAGACAACAAGGACAACCAAGAAGAGCATCGACAATGGCCAGAGGATATCAAGAATCCATATGACGTTGAAATGATGGACAAGGCCAAATCATTAAGGGTAGAATCTAAACCTAGTTTAGACCCAAAGGGTGAGCTTAAGTCAATCTCCTTAATAAACATCACTCATCCAAGTTTGGAGGAGGCTTTGAACAAAATCAACCTGAGAGTCACCAATCTAAGGGAAATCTTGGACAATAAAATGTCCAATGAATGTCATAAGCATGAAATGACAGAGACAATGTTTTTGCCTATAGACATTCATGAAGAATCAACCTTGGAGCTTGAAAAGGAACATAACATCAATGAGTATTGAAGCTACTTCATAAACACCCCATCGAATCCATGCTCGTATGACAAATCTCCTGAATCAATTGGTCTCTCCAACATTGCCACACACGAGATCTTTGACCCCCTCATACTTCTCATTCATAAAAAATTTGAAAGGTTGGCTGTAGGTGCATTTGTTTATCATAAATATTGCAAATCTCGTTGTGTGTTGGCATGAATCTTGAGATAAAGTACACAAAGATTGGTGTTGGAGAAACCACTTCACTAACTTGAAGCACAATTCGAAGGTTTTCCAAGGACGAGCTTTTGTCCTAAAACAAGCACTTTTAGGAGATAACATGAGCTTTCACCTTTTGCTGTAATGCCCTTGTGAAATGAGCATAAAAATATAATTGCAAAAATATTTCTTCGGATATTTTTGTCACTAACCATTCCAGGTTTAAAGCAAAAAGAATGAAGGATGACGACGCAAGGTATGCCCAAGCAATTATCATGCAACATTGAATAACACATGAGAGTTCTATCATCCAAACTTGATTTTGCAAAAATTCAAGCTGGGGGATAGACTTCTCTAAAAACATCTCTTGCCATGTTGCTAATTTATCTTGGTTGTCTCTACCTTTAAGCCATGCTCAATTTGCTAAATAACAATCATGCTCTTTCATCTCCATTTGAGTAAATCTTTGTAGTACTACTTTTTCTACACTAGTATGTTTTGATTTGGAATATTAAACATGATTATTGCATCAAAACATGCTTGTATATAATTCGGTTGTATCTATAGACAAACTAGCGGGTTCATATGATGTCCGATTTGGGAGTTTCAATACAATCTGGAAACTTGAAGTTGTCTTCTTTCCAACGGATCTGACCTTGCAGCAAAATTCGATCTGAGCACTCCACAATCATCTTAGAGATTTCTGCATCTGCGGTATTAACAATAGTTGTTAAATCTGAATTCGAAGGGGCTATGTGTAATAGCCTTATTGTTTGGGTTGTCATAGTACCAAACAAAATATTTAGGGCTCTGCAAAAAAAGAAAAAAAAAGTAGAAAAAAAGATAAGAGAAGGAGAAGAAAGAAGGGACTGAATCTATTATTTCTTCGTGCTGTGCTAGTTGCTCTTTTTCAGTGACTACCTTTGTGTCTAGGCTCACATCTCTAGCATGGTTTAGCCTAGGACCAGCACAGTACCGCCGTTGAATGATTATTCATCTTGCTTTTGTGACTAACATGGTGCTAGTACTTCCTTACTTTAGCCCACCTATAGCTCCACATATTTCGACTACAGCTTGACAGGTGTTGTTGTTGCGGCACTGATACACTTCATTCCACGGTTGCAGACTTGTTGGTTGCCATCACCTCCTGTTTGGCTTGGTAAGAACTTGTAAGGGCTTGTTTTAACAAGTTGAGTTTGAGAGAATTACAACCGACACATCCTAGTAGTTGATAGGAGGATACGACCCTCATATTCAGAATGTCATTCAACACTTGCCGTTATATGATGGTAAGTTTGATCCTCAAGCTTACATTGATTGGGAGCTAAAGGTAGATAATGAATTTGGTGAGCATGACCTGTCCGAGAAACAAAAGATTTGTATTGCCTCTAATGTTTTGATTGAATATGCTTTGCTAGAATGGAAACACATTTGTAGGCACAACAAAGTTCCAGAATCTTGGGAAGACTTCAAATTTCTTTTTTAGAGATGCATTCGTTCCTGCATATTATGCTGATTATTTGCTTGCAAAATTAGACAACTTGAAGCAAGATAGTAGGACTGTAAAAGAATACTACTATGATTTTAAGATTTGCATCATGTTTGGTGGATTAGATGAATGCATGGAAGATGTTATGAGTAGGTTCATGAGAGGGCTCAATTCTGAAATTCGAACCTTGTTAATTAGTAAATCATACATACATATTGGTCAATTATTTTGTCTTGCTCTCAATGCTAAAAAGGAGAGTCTATTATCTGTGAATACTTGCAAGAATGATGTGACCCATAATGTCCAAAATTTGTCCATTCTGCATGCTAATGAAGAGCAACAAATAGTGGAACCCACTGCTGATTTTCCTTTGTCACAAAATGAATTACTTGCTGTTCCTTGTGATAAAGAGGACTTGTGTGCTGATGTTTCTTTTACTCCTATGCCACAAGTAGCGAATAAGTGTGATACTTTTGGCTTGGAACCATACAAATGTGCTAAAGAAAAGATTTTTCATCCTATTACTTGTGCACAAGATGAACTGAATTTATTGTCCTCTTTAAATACTTTGGGTTATATTGAATTTGACATTCTATGTAATCTAAATTGTCTAAGAGAGAAACTTAAATTTGATTCTAGTTTGCCAAGTTTTAATCATTGTTCACTTCATGCAACTGGCAAATATGACAACAAAGGAGAATATTTGGTGCATAGAGTTTATATTTGCTCTAATCTGAAATATCCTTATGGGCTACAATACCATGAACAAATAGGGGGCTGCACTAACACTAATAATGTCTTGCAAAGTTTTCCTAGTTTTTCCCATATGCAATAGGGTAATCCTGAAAAAAGGGAGCATTGCTGGTTGTGGCCATGCAGCACAGCCATCGCACTGTGTTCCAACATCAAAGCAAGCACTTTTGCATGCCATTGGAGCATGTCGAGGACGGCTTGCAGCCAAGAAGGGGAGAATGATGAGGACATCTCCTGCCCGGATACAACCACATTAGCAACTTTTGATTCATAGGTGAAACAATCCTTTACCATGATTGTATTTGATACATTTGATGAATTGATGCTGCACCATGATGTGTGTTCATTGTCATTTTTAGAAATACATACATGGATTAAAAAGAGTGTTAAAGACACATGGAAGGCATGGAGGACCAAAGAAGTTGATTAGGGGCCAAGTACAAGTATTCCCAACATCCTCCACCAGGACACCACGTCACTTTTGGTCCAAGGAAAGAAAGAGATCAAATCCAACACATTTTGGGGCTGGATTCGGACTCTAGGACACTCCAACTTGTGATGTTCACCACGGTCGCATACGGACTCTGTTTTGGGTGTTCAAGTACTCCATGGAATCCTTATGAAGTCTACTTTCATATGGATTTGGACTCAGGTCTATATCTTGTCTGAGGCGGCCGCAATGATCAAATTACTACCGAGAGGTTTTCTGTCAAAGGTGCTGCATCGCCTTATTTTGGCCCGATGGGCCGTGTATCAAGTCGGTTCCATTAGGGACGTGTGCTAGGGTTGGAGCACGACCCCAACACCCTTGTGGTCATCCTTCCACCTTCATATACCCCTTAGCCGCTACCAAGAATAGTTGGGTTTTGTTTTGTTGAAAGTTTAGCCATTGATACTTCCTTGTAGACGTGTGTCGACTAGACCATCCGTTCTACTTGATTTAGAACCCCAACTTTGTGATTTCAGATTGGTTTTCATCTCCATATTTGCAATTGAGTTGCTTGTTCTACTTGTTCTTGCTTGTTCCTCGATTGCATGCAGGAATTACCCTAGTGGTTTTGTTGATCGTGCTCCACAAGATCACAATGGCTATTGGAGGTGGTGTATCGGTTGCTAAGGCGCATCATCCTTGGATGGTTGTAGTCAGACCGTGAACGTCATCTCCATCCCCAAATTGAGTTATCCACCTTCTCTCATCAAAAGATTGTGATTCACCCTAGCGGGTTCATATCAGAAACTCTCAATTCAAATTGGGTAAGTCACGAGATAAATTGAAATTAGAGTTGAAGCAAGGCACATCATTTAAAACATAGGATAAAAGTTATGTGTTAATGTTAAAACTAGTTTTGCTATAGCATAGAAAGATGACCTTTAGCCCTATGACAACACTACCTCTGCTTTGAGTTGTTGTATATTCCTTTAGGCATGTATTGTGCACTAATCCATTGCAGGCATAAAACAATGAGTGAGGTAGAAGGTCCAACAAAATGGCAAGATCGAAGAACAGAAAGATGGCATGACAAAAAGATGAGAAAGAAAGGATGCAATTTAGGAGACAAGAAGCTCATGAACAGCTCAAGCTATGAGGCTAGCCAAACAAGGAAAACTTCAAGCAAAAGGGAAGGACCATCATGAGTCATCTACCATTCGTCATGTGGTGTCATCACGCTTCAATGATAAAGGTAACATCCTAAGATAAATGGTCATTGTTTAAAAAGCTTTTTCTTGATTCTGGTATGTGCATAAATAAGAAACAAACATGTTTGAATTACAATTTTCCTTAATTCAACCTGATTAACTCATCATGTTTAGTTCTTCAAGCTTGTTCCTAGCACCACTTTCTTGATCCCATAGTCTTAACCAAATAAGCTAATAAGTGCACATCTTATCTCTGAAAGATGATTAATCACAATCATGTAAAGATTGATACATTATGTAGAGATAGATAATCAATTCATGGGTTAAGCAATTCAACCCTTTTTGTCAAATGTCTTCAAATGCTACATTCATGTTCAACCTTCTGATCTTACCATCCATGTTATAATTGAACAAAGCACATAACATCAACTTCATCTTGTTCAATGTGCTTAACGTTAGAGAAGAATAAATAAAGTTTTAGTTTTGTTGGTGTTTTCCAACCAACAAAGCCCATGCACTTGATCTCTACCTTGTCTTTTTGAGCAGGACACACTTCAAACAAAGTATGCGAGAGTTAGTTGATTCCTCAAATTTCTACAAGTGAAAGTTCTGAACCTGTCAAACCAAAATTAAAACTCAAAACCAAGACATGTTTGGCGGAAGAAGGTAGCATCACCATTAGAGGCACCACCACAAGAATCCTCATTTTTAGAGCAAACCGTGGTACTTGATAAATGAACTTCATAAGGAGAAGTCTAGTTCAAAGGACTTAAAACATCAAGCCCTCACCGAAAGAGCTAGCTTGGGGGAGCAGCACCCCCGTGTATCCAAGTAAGTATTTATTTCCTTTGTTTTATTATTTTTAAGTTTGCTATATATATATATATATATATATATATATATATATATATATATATATATATATATATATATATATATATGTTAAAAAACTACAAAACTAAAAACAAAATAAATAGTTATAGTTAGTAGTGATGTGTGATCTAAAAAATGATGAGAACAAAATAAAAAGGGTGTGTCTAGTTTGCTTTAATTTGTTTTTTAGAGATGAATAAAATAAAAAGGACTCTCTATGATCTATAAAAATGGAAATAATGAATAGTTACTCTGTTGTAATTCTTTTCAAGTACCTAGTTTTGAGCCTTGAATTATCCTGAGTTTTGGATAAAACTATTTTGATATAAAGATTTACTCTGAACTTGAAACTCGAGGGTAGCATATTCTTGATCTAATTCTAGGTAATTGACTAATATGATATGAGAAGGTATGAGTTGTTGTTTATTTTGTTCCAAGTGACACTAAAATTGTAGAAATTTATCTTTTGAAAAATAGAAAAATGCTACATGATGAGTTCCTATATGACAAAGCTTGAATTTCCTTCAGAGCCATACATGTTATTTAGGCTAGGAAAACTTCCACATATATGCTGCTTGCTTTTGCATTGAGTTTTATCAAACTTTGTGACCCTTATGAGAGATTTGTCATGCTCTTAAAATCAAGATCACGTACACACCACCCATATATGCACTACTCCTACACTAGGGGTAGGCACAAAAACATGCCATTCCATTTATATCCACCCAAAAATATTTTACTCCTACACTGGGATTAAACACCAAAAATATTATTGATAGGTTTTTTCACCAAATAAATGCTCCAAAGTTCTTATTACTATCTCGCAAAGTTTTGTTGCAGAAAAGAGACATGGAGCTATGCAAAAGTTATTCATAAAAAAAGAGAGTTGAGAAAAAAATGGACACAAAAGTGTCTGAGATATTGAAAACAATGGATGCCCGCCTAAAAAATAGATAGCCCCAGTTCTCTAGCAAATATTTCTAAGTTTCAAAAGAGAGATAAGTTTTCAAGTAGCAAAGTAGAATTAGGATTCCACCATATATCCACCACACAAATATCCACACAATTCACATCTTGATTTGATTGTATGACTCATCTGTCTTTGGATCCGTTGTTTGACTTTACAATATATATAGGAAAAAGTCCATTTTTGGCCCTACAACTATGGTTGTAGTTTGTTTCTAGTCCTCTAACTTGAAAACCAGACACGCGTAGTCTCTTAACTCTCTAAACCACTTAAAATTGGCCCTGGACCCGGCACGACGGTGGTTTCCGCCTAGTCAACCCACCATGACTGCTGTATCGGCCCATCTACTTGTCTCACGGCCCAACTACTCCCGCACTTCCCTTGTCTCGCGGCCCAACTACTCTCGTACTCCTCTCTCGCGCTTTCGTTCCTTCCCCAACCCCAAACCCTAACCCCCGACGGCAGCGATGACCACGGCGATGGCCACGGCGATGGTGGAGGGTGTTGTTGCGGGTGTAGATCGACAGCATGGCGAGCTCGAGCAGCGTGAGTAGCTGGAGGGGAGGAGGAAGGTCCGACCATGGTGGCTTTCGGTCGTCCCCCTTGTAGTGTCGTCGAGGCCCTCTTGATTATTGGCCACCCATGATTTGCGATTACGGAGCGAAGGCGGCAAAGTGGACATCATGGACCAATGATAATCTGGGTCGCAGGTTCTACAATTGCTTTGAATCTCAGGAGAGTTCGATCGATGACTTGTTTAGGGTTTGGTTCTGTGTTGGATGTCATGATTGAAGTTGTCTTGGTTTTGGTTGTAATCACAGTTGCATAGCAATATGCGGCCATGCTAATTTTTTTGTTGGATTGATCCACCAACCTTGGAGCACCTTGTACCCATTCTTATTGAGCTCCATGATCAAGTGCGAGCAATGAGGATGGCTAACAGATAGGGAAATGGCCACATGGATCTGGCATTAGTTGATGCAGAAGCATTAAGGCAATAAGAAAGTGTCATGGTGGAAATAGGATTTGCAATTACAGATGATGTGGCAACAACAGTGCAAACAGCTAGCATAGAAGATGTTCAGTTGAAATGCAGGATGGTAGAGAAGGAACTAGGTTTGTTGAAGTTTGTATTGGCAGTCTGTGTGATTATAGTGCTTGCTATAATTTTTAGGAAGTAGATGTTTCTTGCTTTTTTAGTTGTGATTGAAGATAATGGTAGTAGTTGGATGCTTGTTAGTTTGTGGTGTAGAAGTATGGAAGATGTATTAAATTGAAGATGTATTTTGCTATCTTTGAATCGATTATGAATTCTAAGATAAGGCTTTTAGGTTTTGGTTGCTCATCATCTCCCTACTACTAACATAAGGCATTTGTGTTGCTCATTATGAAACACAAGTATCATGCAAGAGTAGCTTGCAAGCCTTTTGTAATAGGGCATTGCTCAAACAGTCACATGTCTACTCTTGATCAGTTTTGTTTGCTATGTAGAACCGACATAGTTTTCTGGTGGTCATATTCTTGTAGGGTGCATATTCCAAATACTTCATCAATGATAATATCTGTGGGCATTGTATTGATACATATCCTTGTATTGTTTGTTAATCCATAGTGATGGTGAGACATTCATATCAGCAGATGATCTCCAAATAAATTTATGGAACATGGAAATAAATAGCTAGAGCTTTAACATTGTTGATGTGAAGCCTACAAACATGGAAGAGCTTTAACACCAAGGAGTGATAGAAACGACTGAACATTATAACCTGGAAGTCTGGCATTACATTACATTACATTATAGGCGAAGAACATCACAAATGCCTTAAAAGTTTGGCATTACATTACAAGTTCAACAACCTAAAAGCCTTGAAAGTCTGGCAGTACAATGCAAGTTGGCTTGGTTGTGTGTGCTTCTTCACTGCTTGCTTCTTCCTTGGAGGTTCCTCGATAGTGACTGTAACACATGCTTTTCCACCTTTAAAACTCAAGTTCATAGAAGAACTTGCCAAGGACAATGGAACATTGGCTTGTAAATGCATGGTAGCTTGCCTAGGCGTTTGCACTCTAGCTGTGGTAGTGCACTTGATCTTTTTCTACATGTGAGTTAAAATATAAGAAATTGGAGGCAAAATTAAAAAAAGGAAACAACATATGAAGTAGCACATATAGTTACTTGGCTTCGCTAGGATGCTCTTCTTTTCCCTCTTCCTCTAATGCTTTCATTAGAGGTAGCAGTGGGTACAAAGATGCCATGTGTAGAAGCATCAGCTGATACATTACTTGGTTGTGGAGCAGCATAACATGTGCCTCCTGGAGTTTCACTGCTAGATGGAACCCCATGTCTCTTATCACAAGTGGACCTATTGTGGCCTATTCCCTTACATTTCCTACATTTGATGACTGTCCCTACCTTAGAAAGTCTCTTTGCCTTTGGTTGTTCTTGTGGCTCCCTCTTCCTTTCCTTTTTAGGTCTGCCTGGCATTCTCACATATCCAGGTGCCTTCAAGGGTGGGAGATCAGACTCTGGCCAATTATGCATACCCTCCAATGGGTTCATGTAGTGAGAGTAAGTATTGTTGAACTCAGTAATATGATAACAAGCTGCAATATAATCATCTAGCACATTTGTGTTGTAAAAGATGCATGAAATAGCATGGCAGCATGGCAACCCAGACAACTACTAATACCTACAAGAACATTGTCTAGCCTGTAGGTCAACTATGAATCTATTGTCCCAATGATTGACTTCAAATCTGTCAGCTCCATTACTAATAGCATGGCATACCCCTAAAAGGGTGATACTTGCATTTAGCTTTTTAAGGATGTTGGGACACATTGTTCCTGTCCATGTTTGTGACTTGGACCTATTATGTTGGATCCTCATCATCACCTTCCTTCTAATTGTCTCTAGCATAGTTACAATAGGAAAGAACCTAGCTTCCACAATCCATTTGTTAAATGTTTCACGCATGTTGTTATCATTAGAATCACAATTTGATCCTATCTTAAACCAGGCCCTGCTCCAATGAGCTGGATTAGTGTTCATCAAGGCTTGTGCACCACCTGGTGTATACTTTGCTAGTCTGGCCCTTGCAAGATTAAACATTGATGGACAGGGTGCCTTTGCACAATGCCAGAATTTCTTTTGCCACTCCTTGTTCTTGAATTTCTTTCTCCAGTTGGCATATATATGTCTGGCACAATTTCTATGTTCAGCACTAGGAGCCCATTTTTGTACTGCGTTGAGGATACCCTTCTATTGATCAGATATGATAACCCACCCCTCCCCATCTCCCACTCCAACATCTCTGAACAAAATGTCACAAAACCAGTCCCATGTTCATTGTTTTCCTTCTCTACTACTGCCCATGCTATGGGATACATCTGGTTGTTGGCATCCCTTCCTATTGCACACAGAAGCTCCCTAGTTGTTGCACCCTTAAAGAAGCAGCCATCTAGACCTAACACTTTTCTACACCATGCCATGAATCCTTTTTACATGCATCTAGGCAAATATACATTCTCTGGAATACTGGTGGTTCCAACTTAAGCTCTTTTTTGACATTGACTGTGCTGCTAGGATTACTTCTCAACAATTCAAACTGATATCTATACAGAAACTAGTACTGGCCTTTGGTTGCATCTAGTGCTTTCTGCATGACAATTGCCTTTGCTCTTTTTAGTTTTGAGATGCTTACCATAGCAAACATCTCCTCTTAAATTGTGGTTCTCATTCTTTCCAAACTCCATGTTGGGTTGGCCATTATGAACTTCTCATACTTCTCTACAATCCTACTAGTAGTTACTAACTTGTTGTCCCTCCTTGGGGGGCATGTGTGCAAATCATTTAAACTAGCAACCTACCAGTAGTCTGTCCTTGAATTGGTTGAAAACAAACATCTCTAGGTACATGTGGCCCAATCACATAGAGCTAACATCCTGTGTGACTCATTCCTCCTAAACCTGATCACCCTCCTCTCTAGCAAACTTTGCCTGATAACTGGTTTCTTGAACTGCTTTTTTCTTAGTGAACTTTATGCCAATCACAAACCTAGGACTAGGTACATTCTTGCTGAACCTTGGGTAATAGTTGTGCTTCGTCTCTAAGTGCCCCTCACTTGCTTCCTCCTCTGACTCATCCTCTATACTGCTGTTAGCATATGGGGTGTCATTTGCATCATCATCAAGCTCAAACATGGTTGGCCCAGAATTTGGCCTATCCAAGATGACATCATCCAGATTTGCTACTTGTCCACTCTTCATGCTCTTCTTGAATTCCTTGAACTTCTTTTGAATCTGTACAACTTCTTCATCTTCCTCATATGAATTGTTATCTCCACTCACTATCACTGCTGTCCTCTAAATTTTGTTTGTCATTCAAAACACTTGAAATATTTTGTTGACTATCAACTGGCTGACTCCCTTGGTCATCAACCACCTGCTTCCCCTTGTCCATCTTGCTAGGGCTGTACCACTCCCTTACAAATTTGATCTGTTTCTCTACATCTTCCCTACTTTCATTCTTATTATTATGAGCAACCAAGACATCTTCACCTGGATCTGTTAGTTCCTCATATCCACCTTCAAACTCACTGTCATCATGTGCTTCTTGCTCACCTTCAATATCATCTTCAAAGTTGTTGTCCTCATCATCCTCTTTCTCTTCATCATCAACTGCATGTCCTTCAACATATATCTCTACTACATCGCCTTCCTCAGTGTTGTTTGCCATTTCAATGCAAGCCTGATCATCCATCAGAACACATAGGCCATTAGAAAGCTACCTTCCAGGAACAAGCCAGTGCAACAATGCTCCTTCTTCAACAGTGCAATGATCATTAAGGTGCCCCATAATCTCAGGGAGAGCGACTTTATCATGGTCAATGTATGACACCTCCACTTGTTCTCCCAAGTAATACACATTATTTCCTCTTCTCAAGAATTCTCCTCCATAATGAAACCAAATAGGAAGAGTATCTAGAGGGTCCATGGCACATAAAATGTCCTACATTACCCGCAATAGGAAGATAATTAACATCAAACTTGCAACCACATAAATGTTGTTATAATTGTACTGCAACCAACTATAACTTTATCAGAACTTGATTGCTTTCTCACTAACTCAAGTGATACTTCTGTCTACTACCCTTTTTGTCAAGCCAAGTTCCAAATTGTGTCTTGGAGATGAAAAAAATAAATAAAGATGGTGACTGTCAATGGTGGTGGTACAAAACCCATGTGGAAAGCATAAAGCATACGCAAATGAATCATTTTCAGTGAATGAAAAAATGATAGTGCCATGGGATGATACAGTCAGACTTATAAAATTCACACCAAGGAAAGAAAGAGTTGATTACACATTTTTAATATAATTTGATGGAGTGAAAGTAACAACTATCAAACCATGTGGGCTTTATAAATCATACACATCTATCAAACCGCATAATTAACATCAAACTAAAGAACAAGGAACTCCAAAGAACAACAACCTAGCCCTTGGCGTAGCCTGTGGACCACCTAGCCCCACATCTGATGCTGATCTGCAACCCTAGCATCCTCAGCATTGGAGCACCTACGTCGTACCCGCATCAGCACCCTCCGCCATCATCGTCGTCGTCACCGTCGCCGTCGCCTTCACCATCACCGCCATCGGGGGTTAGGGTTTGGGGTTGGGGAAGGAACTAGAGCACGAGAGAGGAGTGCGGGAGTTGTTGGGCCACAAGACAAGGGAAGTGTGGGAGTAGTTGGGCTGCAAGATAAGTAGATGGGCCAATACAACGATCGTGGTGGGTTGACTGGGCAGAAACCACCGTTGCGCCGGGTCCAGGGCCAATTTTAAGTGGTTTAGAGAGTTAAGAGACTGTGTGTGTCTAGTTTTTGAGTTAGAGGGATAAAAACAAACTGCAGCCATAGTTGGAGGGCCAAAAATGGACTTTTTCCATATATATATGCATTGCAAGTATGCTCTAGCTTTCTCCCTACCTATGAACTCCACATAAAGCCTTAGTGGTAGGAAGAGAAAAGGCACAACATCATTTTTATGCCTTGGTGAGGATCCACAAATACCACATATATTGAGAGACTTTAGAGTGTCATACAATGGAATCTCTGACTTTTATTTTGAAAACT
The DNA here is from genome assembly GCF_019320115.1 of Miscanthus floridulus. NCBI lineage: Eukaryota > Viridiplantae > Streptophyta > Magnoliopsida > Poales > Poaceae > Miscanthus > Miscanthus floridulus. The sequence goes on along the minus strand of NC_089597.1, from coordinate 66,775,333 downwards.
TATAAAAACTCCGAAACAATGGTGGAACAAAGAACTTGAGGGATAGTGCTTGACTTGATCGTTCCATCTTTCAATTGCTCAAGACCCAAGTGAAGGCTAAGAGCCCAATGGTTGAAGGTAATATGGGTAAGTTTAAAAGTAAGAACAATTTATTCTAATCCGAAGGAGAATTTTTTATTGAAAGCCTGTGTACTTTTGAGGCGTGAACGCATTGTAGCAACTCTTGATCCATTGCTAAGTTTAGCTTTACTCAGGGATGAGCAAAGGGTAAGCTTGGAGGAGCTTGTTGATGGTCATTAACATCAATCATAAATCGTTAACATATCCTATATATACTTAATTCCATGACCAAACATAGGCCTAGGGGTTTAAACTAATGAATTCCATGAGTTTTGGTGAATCTGTGAATGCAGAAGAATTTAATTAGAAAATGAGCAAGGTGGACCCAATCGTTAGATCAAATCACATTTATCCATGATGAAACTGACTTAGGAAGACTCTAGAACACTTCAGAAGACAAACCACCGTGACCCGCAACAAGTCACTATAGGGTGGGGCCGACCGGTCAGCCTGCAGTGACTTGTTGTGGGTCACGTAGATCAGCCCTTCCTCGCTACATTGGTTCTCCACTGCCTTAAAGATCAAATCTACGTCGTTGCTCAAGGTTGATTTGATCCAAGGGTCTAGATTTGATGTTGTCCCGTATATATATGCCCCTATACATCCTCTAGCAGAACATCCTAAATCTAGAAATTCTAAAACCCTAATTCATATCCACATCATCAGGATCAGAGCCAGCAATCAAGAGAAGATTAGTCCTCCAAGTTAGGATGTAGTCTTGTAAATAGAAATAGTAAGATAGAGAGTGAGTGTTGACAGTAGTTAACGTTCATCATAAACCATCAATATAACTTATATAAATGCATAAAAAGGATCATCAACAAAGGTCTAGGGGTTTAAACTAATAAATTCCACAAGTTTTGGTGAATCTGTGTTTACATGAGGATTTACTCAAAAAACCGTCAAGGAGTGCCTATTCGACAAAGCAAATCATGTTTATCCGTAGTGAAACCGACATGGAAAGACTCTAGAAGGCAAACCACCAAAGCGGAGGGTAGGTGGCTGCAATGTGGGGCCGACCAGCCCCACCTACAGGCCAGCCACCCCCCTGGGCTCACCTGTCAGCCCCTCCTTCGAATGTCGGTTCTCCACCATCTCCTAGATTGCATATACGCTGTTCTTTCAAGTCGGTTTGATCCGAGGGTCCAGAATTGATGCTCCGGCCTATATATAGCAGCCCCTACCCCTCTCCCTAGAGCATCTCTAAAACCCTAATTCATACCTCTCTTTCAGAGATCAAGATACACCAGGAGGATTAGGTCTAGACTCTCCAATGTAGTAGATTAATAGCTCAGGAGTGAGGATCAAGTTGGGCTCATGCTCAAGTTTTGGATCTAGTCTTGGAGGCTCGGCAAAGCCTTGTATCTTCACTTCCACATCTTGTAAGACTTATTATAAATTCATCATATTCCTTTCTATGATAGAACCACCCAATTTATATAAGATCAAGTATGGTTGTCCCCGCTAACATGTTGACACACCCATACTTTCACTCATATAAACCCGGTAGTCCGCCGAGTGTCCCAAAAGACCTCGGTAAATCAACATCACAACCAAGATCGCGTGATTAAGCAAATACACATCGCATACATCGGGTTGCAGTGGAAATAATATTACAAAGGGGTTAACAAATAGTAGTACAAGTTTGGGGTTTCAAAACCGCTTAGTGAAAACAACATAGCTTTCAAATGATTACATTAATATAAGTTCCAAATATATTGCTAGCATAGTGACATCATCCGACAAAAGCATATAGATAAGAAGTAAGTATAGAATCACCGAGCCCACCGGTGGTTAGCCACCATCATCAACAGGTCGAGAACATCACCTGCAACAAGGTGGGATAAATTCTGAGTACTCGAATGTACTCAGCCAGACTTACCCGTCTTAAACCAAAATAAAGCGACACCAAGGATTATGCAAGGCTTTCTTTAGTGGGCTAGCTGACTTGTTTGCAAAAAGCATAAGCTATCATGAAGAAACCATTTTAAGTACTTTGCATCATCTTTATTATGACCTATCCATCTAGGTAAGCATCTGTACTATAGCAATCACTTGATTAACCAATAACATCCAGTTACCAATTTAGATTTAGCATATCCCATACCATCCAGATAACCATTATTGTTCCAGAATAATTACTACGATGCAGTAACTCGAGTCAAGTGCTCACTATCCAGGAGCGATGGCGATTCGAATTGATTTCTAACCAGCTAGTGATTTATTCCTTACACAAACCTCACTCACCCGCTAAAGTGAGATATTGATCACTGAGTCAACTATCCAGGAATCTCGAGTTTGCCAGGAACCACATGTACCCGGGGGCCGACCGACTGCACTTTGGTCTTATCATCTCGCCCCCGTGTCCTACCGCACCTGCTCCAGCACAGTGCGCTGCGGGCAATCTACTCGGCCCGAATAATCTCCCAGCTTCGCGGTCGGAAGGTACTTTATCCGGCTAGCTAAATGTAAGGCATGCGTTCAACATGACTCGAGGCCCAACAACGAACGGTCCTTAATCGACACAGATGGAAACTAGCAGCACCTCAGAAGCCTGTCTGGTTGCCTCCAACTTTTCCGTCCGGTCTCCAATTATCCATCACACATGGTTAATTCTAGGATATCATTCTTTCCATAGATAAATTCTTCCAGTAACCACCTATAAATGTAGGTGACCGGATATCACCGATCGCTACCGGTCTAAGAAAGGCTAAGCAGTTATTCGATCCTGACCTAATAGGGTAAAAAGGTAATAAGGTAGGCAAGGATAGTAATAAATGCATCAACGGTTTCAATCAACTCCTACAACTTAATGCAACAATATATAACTCATATATAGAAAGAATTGCTTTTATAAATTAGGAGACTTATAATGCTCTGGGGCTTGCCTGGGATCCGACACACGTCAGTTCAGTTAGCTTGCACCGTCCTGGTGACGTCTCAGGTCCTAGCACTTGCTTAGTCCTTCCATCTTCGGGATAGATTCATCAAACCAAATCTTCGAGTTCGGCTCCAACATCTCATCCTCCACGTGGTTCATCTAGCGCACCTAGATGAGATGCAATATGCAAGTGTATGAATATGAAAAATAGTACCATGAGACGCATCACAAAATAGCAAGCAAGGACAAGCATAGTTTACACTCACACTTAAGTACTTTGCGATGCTTAACTTAAACATCACACAATCTATCATGCTAAGATGGCAAAGAAGACGATAACACCAAGCATGACACAAGTTTCCCAAGATCTCAGGTGCTCTAACTCAGTCATCAGTCAAGGCATAAGTCACACTTAACAATATACAAGCAAACACTATAATTGGAATCTGCCAATTTCTGGACATGCAAACAGCAGCTACAAGATTTAGCTATAACTGGAGTTACACAAATCCAAATGACTTGCAAGAAGACATTCAGGAAATCTTATGAAATTGTCTACAATTCATATTTAAACCTATCAGCATGATTCTAAAGTTAACAATGTTAAACAGGCACATTTATCAAGGCTGGTCCAGAAATTCCAGAAAGCTACAATTTCTGAAGACCAATTTAGAACAGTCATAACTCACAAACTACTTGGCCACATGCCATGAAAATTTAACACAAGCTAGTTAGGTGAGTTATCTACAACTTTCTTATTATCATCTTAAGATGATTCTACAGTTAGAAGGGTCAATTAATCCAATAATTGCATCGCTGTCCAAAACATAGACAGAAACTGACATGCCACTTTAAACAGCTATAAATGGAGTTATACATATCCAATAAATGTGGTTCTAGACTTTTTAGAAATATTATAAAATTCTAAACAACTTTGTTGTAAACACCTAAAGCAAATTCTACAATTAAGAAGGCCCCACAATATCAACAAGGTAACCCAGTCAGAGTTTGGGCAGAAACAGCCACTGATATTTAAGCAAGTATAACTTAAGATCTACTTAACCAAAAATCATGATATTTAGCTTTTTGAAAGGATTAATAAAAGTACTACAACTCATGTATTATCACCAAGTCATGATTCATAACCTAACTAGGCCAATTAATTTAATCTTGCAGGCCTATTCAGAATAGGGGTAAGGCAATACAGGCAATTTGTTATTTTTATAGATCTTAAACTATCAGGCCTAAAATACTGAACTTTTTACCAGACATCACTAATCACATCAGTAACACTCCATAAAAATTTCACATTTATTTGAGTAAAATAACTGCAGTTATAAAAAGAACAAGACATGACTAGCATTAAGAACCTAACTGCCTAAATCTATTTTTACAGCTAAACCTTTAAACTAAAATATGTAATATTATTGATCTAGTACATAGAGAATTTCACAAGGATTCCAAAAAGTCCACATTTGTTATTTTAGGATTTTTCTACTAATTAATACGGATTTTCAAAGTGTAGCATTCAAATCTGTAAAAATCAGAGAAAACAAGGAAATTGAAATATTGCATCGGAGTCCCTGCAGAAAAGACAAATTAAATACGAACACATTGATCCTTTTCGGCACTGTTCACAGGAGTCACAAGTTCTTCACAAAACCCCCTGCTTTTTCCCTTATTGCCGCGCGAGGTCCATCGTCTTCAAACTCGACGCAGAGTCCAGTCAGCACGGTGGCCGGCCGGCGGCCGACCCAGCCGGCAGGGAAGGGGAGTCGGCGGCGAGCAGCAAGGGCGCGGCTTGCCCAGGCACGCGCGCGGCCGAGTGAGAGGCCGGCCTGGCCAGCGGCTTGGTCATAGGAGCAGCAACAGCCATGGCGGCTGCTCCAGCAGGGAGGAGCCGCGACCACGAGCAAGCCTCCGGGAAGTGGTGGCGTCGGCCAGAAGAGGAGCTAGGAAAGGAAGGCGGTGGGGCTAGCGGCCGTAGCAGAGGAGGCTTGGAGGAGAAGGAGCGCCGGTGGCAGGCATGGCTCCAGCCATGGTGAGCAACGGTGGCAGGGAGGTGCATGGCCATGGCGGTGTTCGGCGTCCGCGCTCAGGCGTAGGCGGGGAGAGCGAGCGAGTGCCGACCATGGCGGTGTTCGGCGTCCGCGCTCAGGCGCAGGCGGGGAGAGCGAGCGAGTGCCAGAGGGAGCTCGGCCTCCACCTTGGAGGGCGCAGGGACACGGCAGGGAGGCAGGGGCGTAAATGCACACTGCAGCGAAGCTCAGCAATGGTGGGGGCGCTCTCGGTGCATGGTGGCCACGCGCCCATTACGTCGAACAGATGGCAGGCGCCGGAGTGGGCGAGGTGGACGTCCAAATTGGGCCTACTACGGGCCAATTTAGTCCATAGGCCTAAAACAAAGTTTGCTCTACACGGCCTGCTCTATGTTTCTTATTTAAGGTGCCCGGCCATTGGAGCTCTGTAATAGCGGATAATTAAGCTCCAAAATGATAGTGTCAACATGCTAACAGCGATCACGGAAACTCGCTTTTGGAGGTCGAAACTCGATCAAACTTAGTGCAACTCTTTGCATTCTCATCTCCATAACATAACCTTGAACTTTTATTTTTGGACTAACTCAAGTTGCTTAGCAAAATTTGGAGAACGCGGAATGTCAACGTTGTTGCTTAGCGAAACTGACTTAGAATAATTCTAAGTGTTGAAAACCACAGCAATTTCGATCTTGCGACCTCGATTTGACTTACTTCCAAGCTGATCTAGCTCTTAGTCCAAAAACAAAGTTTGTTCTACATGATATGGACTACAACTTTCATTTAAGGTCCAACCTCAAAACTGGTATAGAACCTGCTGTTCTACTTTGACCAATGTAGGATCACGATGAAGCTTAAATCATCCTTTTTGATCCATTGGAGCATTTTCTTGGCATTTGCCCAACATGAACCTTTCATGACTTTTGTTGTAGAGTTCATCTAGAGTCATTTTGGCAAGGTTGCAAGGTTTGGTTGACATCTCATGTTCTCATTCACTTAATAGTGCAATTCAAGCACTTAGTAAAATCATTCCAACAAGGATATAACTTATCATTTCATGTGACTTTTTTATTCCAAACTTCATGAAACTTTTGGAGTGTCCAATATAGATGGGTATTGATGTGAGACACATGAAGATATCCCAATCACACCACCCAAGCATATATCTTGAAAAGGGGTCTATAGGCGAGCAAAGGTGCAATATCCAAGTTTAGGTTGGGGTTCGTTTCTATAGGTTTGACCTTGACATCTTCATCATCACTTAATATACCATGTTTTAGCTCAAACCCATTGCTTAACTAGTGGCAAACACCTGGGGTGTTACACTTTCTACATGGCTATGCTTACTTTTAATATGTATCTTACTTAGTTGAGGTTATCATACTTTTGTGTGAGGGTTCATAGAGCACTTAGCCTGCTAGTTTATCGATTGGGCTAAGTAGCCAAGTCTTGTGTAAGCATGGTGCTTATACGATGCTCTGCCTATGATTACACCCTATTCTCTAGTTGGGTGGTAGCAATGGGAGTTGACAGCCATGTCTATCCTTTGTAGTCCACTCTGAATTGAGCAGGTTCTTAAATTGTAAGACCGTAGTCGTGTTGGTAGAGTTATATATTCTAGGTACTCTACCGTCTAAGCGACATCCCGAAGTGGACAAGAGTAGAGTTAGTCTTAACTATAGTTGGATGTATATATACTTTGACCATGTAATAAGAATGTCATAGGAATCTACCTCACTCGTTGCTCTCCTGAGTTGACTAGTTTATCTTATCTTATAGATCTACCCCTTGAGTATCATTAACCTTAATTCCTATCATTACCTTCACCCCTGCTCTAGCCATGCTAGTATGTTGACTGATAGATACTCCTTTGATATTCAAGAAGTCTTTATTCCATTGTTACCCTATGGTAAAATAAAAATAACGATACCTAGAATACTCCTGGTAAAATGCTACAATGGTATTATGTGCGCTTGCGAAATCCTTCATATTCTATTTGCTTTAATAAATACCAACAAGCATTTTTGGCACCGTTGTCAGGGAAACAATTGGTGTAAAGATTTAGATCATTAACATACCGCTAGCTTTAGTAGGATTACCCATGTTCTATTATATTGCAAAATAGATAGGACAACAGACGCCGTTTAGACCTTCTGGCAAGCTTCCACAAGAAAAGAAGAAACATTGAAGAACCCAGGGTGCCTGAACATTCAAGATCCATCAACATTGGAACCCTGCCATCTCATAGGTTTGTATAGACATATATATTCTTTAACCATGTGTAGATTGGAGAAAAAGGTCGACATCACAAGAATACAAATCACATCTCAAGTGATGAATACAGACGCTGCACTACTCACAAATTCCATCATGTGAGTCATCGTAAGTATGATCAAGAAAGGTGAGATAGTCTTGCTCATGGACTTTAAACTTGATGAGTACTTATCATTTAATTTTTGCATACCATTGCATGTTTACTTTAAATGATTCATGCATCCACTCTGTTTAGTTTAAATTCTCTCATATCAAATCCACAGCATATTTAGTTCCTTGCATACATTCATGCCACTTGCATATTTTATTAAAAAAAGAATCTCACCATGATCATGCTCTTTCACCTCTATTTGAATAAATCTCTATAATGCTTTCATGTTACCCTTTGTTTACTATAGTATGTTTAGGTTTGGAAGTATCTTTATACATCTTTTAAAGTAAGCATGGTGCTTAGTTTAAATCAAGAGTTGTGTGACCTTATTTCCAAAGGCTTTTTAAATTAAGCGTGGTGCTTAGATTAAAATGCCTTCCTTAATCAAATTAGACATGGAATTTAGTTTGGTTATTGAACTAAAACTTGTTGTAGTAGATACTGGTTATTTTGTTGGACTAACCCCTACAGAAAACTCTCATATTCAATTTGGGTAAGTCCTGAGATAAATTCACGTCGGAGATGAATCAAGGCATGCGATGAAGTCCAATAACTTTGCGCAAAGAACACCTAGCTCATTCTTCATGGAAGGAAGAATTGTGAGTATCAAGGTTTATTCACTTATCTTTTGTTGCAAGTTATCTTTGCCTTGAACCATACTAGAATGCAACAAACACATAAAACATGATAAACAAAATCTATGCTAAACATCGTAAAACCATCCTTCCATTAGCATAGAGGAAAATCACAAAAAAATGGACAACACAACCCATGTTTCAAATTCGTTATTTCTCTCAGGTATGTGTCTATTAAAATTTTGCAGGAAAGAATGAATAGAAGCTATGCTTGTTCAAGGTTTGGTATGAATCCACATACCCTAAACCAAATCGCCACTACAGCTGTAGGAGTGGACAAACAGATCGACAGGCTATGAGCAACATGAATGACTACCTAGCTTTGATCCTTCCCAAGACTCAAGCTAGGATACTGATGAGAAGCAATATGAAACCCACCTTGTATTAACTAGAATATGCCTACTTTCATCATCTTTAAAGGGACCAGCTCATGCGTTGGCAACAAGGACCAAGACAATGAAATGCCACTACATCATGGCGTGCATCATTGTGTCAACAAGCATCATCAATCAATGGTTCATTGATGACTATGTCTCATAAGGCCATAAACGACCATAGTCGCCCAAAGACACCCCCTAGTCATTGAAGATGAAGCTTCCATGTGAGTACCAATGAGGATCTTTCTTTGATCATCAAGACGGCTGGTATATCGCTAACAAACAAAGAAGAAGAACTCTCCGCCATGCCGTTAGATGATCAAGGAGGAACTTGAGATGCATCTCTAATGAACCCCAATTTGTCAACCAAGAATCAACAAAAATCAAGAAAGGTTGATGGAAGAAGAGCATGCAATTGTTTGTATCCTCATTTCTAGGATCGAGGCTTAATACAAGGAAAGGTCCTGCTTAACGGACTACGAGCTCTCATCAATAGATAAATCAGATAAGCCTCCTTCAGGTATGTTTGTCACTAACCATTTCAATAAAAAGAAGGAAAACATAAGGTATATCCAACCAAGCATTATGCAACATAGAATCACTTTCATAGGAGAATTCTATCATCCAAACTTAATTCTACATTTCACAAAATCAAGTATGGGGGATGGAGTTCTTCAAAACATCTCATGCCATGTTGCTAGGTTGTCTTGGTCATCCCTACCTTTATAATGTGCTCAACTTGTTAAATCTCTAACAAGTAAAAATTTAAATAATCATGCTCCTTTGGTTCACCATACATATTCTTGTTTCTACTTAAATAAATCTCTTGAGCCTTTCAAGCTTCCTTGTTCTATTATAAGTTTGCTTTGGAATGCTATTCGAACATAATCATTGGATCAAAACATACTTGTATAGAATTTGGTTATATAGATAGGGAATGTTAGGAGATCATTTATAGAAACAAACCAAGGTCTAAGGAATTCTTCAAAACAATCTCACACATCTTTGCCTTAACCTTGTTGGAAATTTGTAGTAGTGGTGAACAATAAAGGCACATTATTTAAAACATGGGATATAGATGACCTTTAGCTCTATGACAACACTATCCTTGTTTTGAATCGTTGGTATACTCCTTCGGGTATGTGTTGTCCACTAATCCTTTGCAAAGAAGAAACAATGAGTAGAGAAGAAGGTCCAAACAGAATGACAAGATCCACAAAAGAAAGAACAAAAATATGGCATGACAAAAGAATGAGAAAGAAGGAGTGCGACATAGGAGATAAGATGTTCATGAATAGCTCAAGCAAGGAAAGCTTCAAGCAAGAAGAGAAGACCACCACAAGTCATCTATCCTTCATCACAAGGTGTCATTTCGCTCCAATAATGAAGGTAACATCTTAAGGTAAGTGGTCATCATTTTCCTCTTGATCTTGGTATGCACATAAATGAAGACACAAACATGTTTGAGTTACAACTTTGCTTGATTCAACTGAATTAACTCAACATGTTTTGTTCCTTAAGTTTGTTCGTAGAACCACTTTCTTGATCTCATAGTCTTAACCAAATGAGCTAAAATTTTGCATATCTTACCCTTGGAAGATAATAGTCATAATCATGTAAAGTTTGATACATTATAAAGATGGACAATCCTTCCATAGGTTAAGCAACTCCACTCTTTTTGTCATAGTCAAAATGCTACATCCTTCTGATCTTATCACCCATGTTATAAGAATAAATAATGCACATAACATTAACTCTATCATGATTCAATGTGCTTAAGGCTAGAGAAGAGTAAATAAAGTTTTGGTTCTATTGGTGTTTTCCCACCAACAGAGCCCATGCACTTGATCTCTACCTTGTCTTTATGAGCAAAACACACTTCGAGTAAATCATGGGAGAGTCGATCCCCCAAATTCTACAAGTGGAAGTTCTGAATTCGACAACAAGCTCACAACCATTGATGAGAGGACACCTGCCATCCAAGGTATGCTACACAATCATACACAATGGCAGGTAAGCAAGGGACAGGAGATGGCCAGCTTCCATCAATAACAGCAACAGCAAAATCAAAATTGGAAGGCTCTGTTCCAGCACCTCCACATCTAGCCACCTCATTGAGCAACCATGACAACAACCAGCTTGGGGGAGAAGGCATTCCCCATGTATCCAGATAAGTATTTCTTTCTATTTATTATTCTTAGTTTGCTTTATATATATTAGAAAAAAAGATGAATAACTAAAAACGAAGTAAAAGTTATCTTTATAGAAATATATATAGTTATAATGTGTGATCTAAAAAATAAAAACAAAATAAAGAGAGTGTGTCCAGTTTGCTTAATTTGTTTTAAGAGCTGAATAACATAAAAAGGACTCTGAAGATAATCTTTTACAATGGAAATGGTGAATAGTTGCTCTGTTGTAATTCCTTTTAAGTACCTAGTTTTCAGCCTTGAATTCTCTCGAGTTTTGGATAAAACTATTTTGATATAAGGATTTACTCTGAACTTGAAGGAAGAGAGATCCTTGTATTTACATCCACACACATGCACATCTTGATTTGATTGTATGACTTAACTCTTTGGATCTAAGGTTTGACTTTACAATATATGTATTACAAGTAAGCTCTTTCATGGTTTCTCCACTCCTATGAGCTCCACATAAGCCTTAGTTGTAGGAAGAGAAGGGCATAACATCTTTATTGCCTTGGTGAGGATTCACAAATACCACATATATTGAGAGACTTGAGAGTGTCATATAATGGAATCTCTGAGTTTTATTTTGAATACTTATAAAAACTCTAGAACAATGGTGGAACAAAGACCTTGAGGCATAGTGCTTGACTTGATCATTCTATCTTTCAATTGCTAAAGACCCAAGTGAAGGCTAAGAAGCCCCATGGTTGAAGGTAATATGGGTAAGTTTGAAAGTCAGATCAGTTTATTCTAATCCGGAGGAGAATTTTTTATTGAACACCTATGTACTTTGGAGGAGTGAAAGCATTGTAGCAACTCCTGATCCATTGCTGAGTTTGTCTTTGCTCAGGGACTAACAAAGGTTATGTGTGGGGGAGCTTGTTGATGGTAGTTAACGTTCATCATAAACCATCAATATAACTTATATAAATGCATAAAAAGGATCACCAACATTGGTCTAGGAGTTTAAACAAATAAATTCCACAAGTTTTGGTGAATCTTTGTTTATAGGAGGATTTACTCAGAAAACCATCAAGGAGGGCCTATTCATCAAAGCAAATCATGTTTATCCGTAGTGAAACCGACATGGGAAGACTCTAGAAGACTCTAGAAGGCAAACCACTGAAGCAAAGGGCAAGTTGCTGCCATGTGGGGACGGCTGGCCCCACCTACAGCCGCTTGGCCCCTTGGGCCCACCTGTTAGCCCCTCCTTCAAATGTCAGTTCTCCACTGCCTCCTAGATTGCATATACACCGTTCTTTCAAGTCGATTTGATCCAAGGGTCCAGAATTGATGCTCTGGCCTATATATAGTAGCCCCTACCCCCCTCCCTAGAGCATCCCTAAAACCCTAATTCATACCTATCATTCAGAGATCAAGATACACCAGGAGGATTAGGTCTAGACTCTCCAATGTACTAGATTAGTAGCTCAGGAGTGAGGGTCAAGTTGGGCTCATGCTCAAGTTCCGAATCTAGTCTTGGAGGCTCGGCAAAGCCTTGTATCTTCACTTCCACATCTTGTAAGACTTATTATAAATTCATCATATTCCTTTCTACATGGCTATGCTTACTTTTAATATGTATCTTGCTTAGTTGTGGTTATCATACTTTTGTGTGAGGGTTCATAGAGCGCTTAGCCTGCTAGTTTATCAATTGGGCTAAGTAGCCGAGTCTCATGTAAGCATGGTGCTTATACGATGCTCTGCCTATGAGTACACCCTATTCTCTGGTTGGGTGGTAGGAGCGGGAGGTGACAGCCCCGTCTATCCTTTGTAGTCCACTCTGAATTGAGCAGGTTCTTAAATTATAGGACCGTAGTCGCATCTGTAGAGTTGTCTATTGTGGGTACTCTACCATCTAAGCGGTGTCCCGAAGTGGACAAGAGTAGAGTTAGTCTTAACTATAGTTGGATGTATATATACTTTGACCATGTAATAAGAATGTCATAGAAATCTACCTCACTCGTTGCTCTCTTGAGTTGACTAGTTTGCATTATCTTAAAGATCTACCCCTGAGTATCATTAACCTTAATTCCTATCATTACCTTCACCCCTGCTCTTGCCATGCTGGTATGTTGACTGATAGATACTCCTTTGATATTCAAGAAGTCTTTATTCCATTGTTTCCCTGTGGTAAAATAAAAATAATGATACCTAGAATACTCCTGGTAAAATGCTACAATGGTATTCTATGTGCTTGTGGAATCCTTCATATTCTATTTGCGTTAATAAATGCCAACAGTGAGGGAAGAGTTTGGAGGAGGTGTCGGCTTGTTAGAGCTCTCTCTATAGCTTGTACCTTGGCCAAATCAAGTTCTACTTGATCTTGCTTCTAAGATTTCTCTAGTAATCAACTTTCAATTCAAGTAAGTATCATGTTTATATTGTTTATTAGGTTTGTGACTCTTTTGAGTGTTTTGTTCTCTTCCTAGGGGGAGTAAAGTATTAATCATAAGTGTAAGCATGATGCTTAGACTTGGGTCAATTGTGGATGCACCCTGCATTTTGGACTGGTGGTACATCACGAGTGTGACATTCTCGTTGAGTCCTTTGTAGTCCACCTTCTATCTATAGGCCAAGTAGGATCCGGTTACTATGGAAAGAATCCTCTGCTGGTGTCTTTCCTTAGTAATATCCCTAGCTGAATAGTAGAAGACATAGCTTACCCTAGTCAGAACTAGAGAACCTTAGTAATCCTCTCTATGCTCCTGTTTATCCTTAACCTTGTCGCTACCCCTAGTTAAGTTAGACTATAGTCAATCTCACATGTTTCTCTATGGATATGATACTTGGAATACTTTTGGGTGAAAGCTATAGTGGTATCTGTGCACTTGCGGATTAATCTATGTGCGTCTAAAATATACCAACAGCGGTGCTGAGAATTAGTGGAATCTTCTTGTCCACCTCCATGTCTAGCACCATGAAATCCATGGGGACTAAAAAGTCTCGTATCTTGATGGGAATATTTTTGGCAATTCCCATGGGATAATGGACCGATTGGTCCACCAGCTGCAAACACATTGGTGTAGGGTACAATGTAGTATGATTGAGTTTATGGAATACTACTCGTGGCATGATGTTGACGCTTGCTCCCTCGCACAACGCCTGATCTAAGCGTTGTGTCCCAATGGAGTAGTTTATGGTGGGGCACCCTAGGTCCTTTTTGGGCAGAAACTGATTAAGTATAGCTGCACTACACTCTTCTGTCATCTTGATGACTTCATTCATGGGAAGCGGGCATTTATTGTTGAAGATGTCTTGTAGGTACTTAGCATAGATTGGAACCTACATTGCATCAAGTAATGGAATATGGACATATAATCTACGTATTACCTCAACAAATTTCCCAAATTGTTCATCGGTGGATGACTTCCTCGGCTTGTTTGGAAAGGGCAACAACACGTTGGTGTCGTAGTACTCATGAGGTGCTATTTTTCCATGAAACTTGACATTGTCATCTTGTGATGGAAGCTCTTCTTCATCTATCTCAATCTCCTTGTCCTTCCTTGTGGCCTTTCCTATCATGTTAGGATGTGGTGGATCACGAGTGGACTTACCTCCCCTTGTGGTTACCGCATTGACACTTGAAATATTTCCAGGCTTACCAGAATTTTTGATTTGATCAAAAGATGGGACAGAACCTGCTAATTTATCTAATTGAGTTTCTAACATTTTATTAAAGCTCAATTGATTTCTAATAGTAGAAACAAGAATTATCCATTTTAGCATTTAGGGTTTCAAGGGTCTTGTCATTGGCTAACAACTTATTATTCATGCTTTCATTGATTTTAGTTTGACTCATGGCAAAATCTTTTAATGAAGGTTGATTATTGCTATTGAATTTATTAAAACCATTACCTCCATTACCTTTATAGTAGGGACATGAAGTCCATCCATTGTTTTGAGGATGATTTCCATTGTTGCTGATGATGTTCACGACCTCCTTGTCTCAGGCCAATTGTTCCCCGAATGGTTTCCACTACACACCTCGCACCATTACTTTGCTTTAATGACTTGTGCATAGGCGTAGTGTTGGATGGCCTCTCAATCTTTCTTGAAGTTTGCATGTTCCTCAAGCTTCTTCAGTAAGAGGTCCATCTTATCAGAGAGTGCATCTACCTCATGAATGGCATGCATTCCTCTCTTCTTGGGTTGGAGTCATTCTTCATTCTACCCTTGATTTGTCACCATCTTTTCAATGAGCTCTTTTGCTTGTGTGACATTGAGTGAGGTGAACACTCCTCTTGTGGTAGCATCAAGGTGACTACGGGCCATGTTGGTTAGCCTATGGTTGAAACCTTGGATCAGGAGCCATTCTTTAATCCCATGGTGAGGACATTCCTGAATGTACTCCTAGAGACATTCCCATGCTTCGAGAATAGTCACGTCTGCTTGTTGTTGGAAGCTTGGAATCTTTCCACGAAGAGCAGTGGTTTTGCCCATCGGGAAGAATTTCTTGAGGAATGCATTGCCATAGTTTTCCCAAGTGGTGACAACCTCAGGATGAGCATAAAACCATTGCTTTGCCTTATGGAGCAAGGAGAACAGGAAAAGGAGAAGACAGATGGTATCTACTATGACTCCCTTGATGGCAATAGTGCCACACACCTCCATGAAGTGTTAAGATGTGCATTTGCATCCTCATGGGACTTCCCACAGAATGGGTTAGCTTGCACCATATTGATCAGCGCTGGCTTGAGCTCAAATTGGGCATCTCCCAACTCAACTTGTGGTCCCATGGCTACACGAGCAGCCGACAGATCCGAAAAGTTAGAGATCGCCTTCTAAACCATAGCTTGCTTGAATGTTGGAGTGGAGCCTCCTTCCTTGAGTGGGTCCAAAATCGAGTTGAATTTTCGAGGCAAAACTAGGCGGCGTCTAGAATTCCTTTGGAATTTCTTAGGATTTTCAAATGTGGTTGTTTAGAATTGAAAACCACTCATACAATGCATTGCTTCACAAAAGAGAAACAAAGGCAAGGGGTAAGCCCCTACAACTAACCGATAACTAAATTGATGGCAAACTCTAAATTCAACTTTATTAAAATTTCTAGGCTATGCTTTCCCCAACAATGGCGCCAGAAATGCTTGTTGGTATTTCTTATGGCTATTGGATAATTCTGCAAGCGCATAGAATATACCGCTGTAGCACTTCACCAGGGAGTATTCCAAGATATCATTATTTATTTTATCTCAAGGGAAAGTGGTAGCTAGAAATAGTAATAAAAGAGAGATCCTTGTATTTACCACAACTTAGCTTCAACTAGTGTAGGGGGTAAATGAAATAGGATAGGAAGGGATAATGCAACAAGCCAAGCGAAGATAACTAAATGTAACTAGCAAGTATAGCTAGGTGGGAGGACAACGAGTGAGTAAAGGATTCCTGTGATTCTATCTTTACTTCTATGATTCTACCTTAACCATATAAATGCAAAATATAGATTGAATCCATGCAACAAGCATACTAGGCAGTAGGTGAGACAATAGGAGACAAAACCTCTATCCAAAGCAGCTACTATTTTACTGGAGCCTTACCAATTTAAAAGCTTACCTATAAACATGTGGTGGGATACAAAGACTAGACATGGCTGTCACCACCTACTAGCTACCACAAACAATCCATGCAACAAAGTGGCAATCAAGGCAAGATAGTGTATAAGCACCACTCTTACACCGTCTCTTACTACTCTAATTGTGTGCACAAGCCAACTAGAGCACCCTATGACAGGCGATATCGTAATACTCATGTGGGCTTCGACCACAATCTAATATATAACACATATATGCTAAGGATAGATCACAACAATACTAAAACAAGTATAATATTGCACAAAGTAGAGACTAAGTAAAGTAAAGAAGGAATATTATATAAATAAAGTAAAAGTCTTACAAGGAAAGGAAAGATACAAGAGCTATACCAGACTCTCCAGAAACCGCGAGCATGCTCGACTCGACTCTAACTCCCACACTAGACTACACTACTAAGAGAGTGGAACTACACTAATCTTCACTTGTAGCTTGAATGCACCATGAATGGAGAGGGTGTGTGTGAAAGGTCCTAATATGGCTAGAGGGGGGTAAATAGCCTATTTAAAAATCTACAAATCAACTAGAGCAATTTGATTAGTATGACAAATAGCGAAATGCAAACTTGCTCTAGCTCTACAAGGGTTGCAAGCCACCTATCCAACAATTCTAGTTGCAATGATTACTAGGCACACAACTTGCAATGTTACTACTCACTAGGAGCTCTCAATCTTGCTACTCTAAAGAGCTCCACTAGATGAACATAAAACAACAAAGCAAGCTCTCAATTCTAATTACACTAAAGAGCTTGCCACAACTAGTTTGCAAGAATATAAATGAGTGAGTAGGGTGATTATACCGCCATATGGAGGAGTGAACCAATCACAAGATGAATACTAAATCAATCACCGGGAGAATACCAAAGGGCAAGAGACAACCAATTTTTCTCCCAAGGTTCACGTGCTTGCCGGCATGCTAGTCCCCGTTGTGTCGACCAACACTTGGTGGTTCGGCGGCTAAGAGGTGTTGAATGAACCTTGTCCACACAATTGGACACCGCAAGAACCTACCCACAAGTGAGGTAACTCAATGACACGAGCAATCCACTTGGGTTACCTTTCGGCGCTCCACCAGGGAAGGCACAAGACCCCTCACAATCACCGTGATCAGAGCCAGAGACAATCACCAACCTCCGCTCAACGATCCTCGCTGCTCCAAGCCGTCTAGGTGGCGGCAACCATCAAGAGAAACAAGTGAATCCTATAGCGAAACACGAATACCAAGTTCCTCTAGATGCAATCACTCAAGCAATGCACTTGGATTCTCTCCCAATCTCACAATGATGATGGATCAATGATGGAGATGAGTGGGAGGGCTTTGGCTAAGCTCACAAGGTTGCTATGTCAATGCAAATGGCCAAGAGAGTGAGCTTGAGCCGGCCATGGGGCTTAAATAGAAGCCCCCACGAAATATAGCCATTGGGCTACTCACTGCACTAAACATGGGCTGACCGGATGCTTTGATCAGATTGACTAGACGCTGGACCTCAGCGTCCGATCACGCGATGCACGCCACGTGTCCCCTCTCTTCAAATACTGAGCGCCCGATCCCAACGGTTAAGTGATGACTGGATGCGCTGCTGCGAAGTGACCGAACGCTGGACCACAGCGTCCGGTCGTTTCCAGTAAGGTTCCATTCGTGCAAAAAACACGACCGAACACGTCCGGTCATGCTCGACCGGACTCACCCAGCGTCTGGTCACTCAATATCTCCACTGTGCACCACATGTCAGCGTACGTCAGCATTGACCGGATGCACCCTGCCAGTGTCTGGCCACTCTTCGCGCCAGCATCCGGTCACAAGACCGAGACGTGTGCTCACTGCTGCTACTGACCGGACACAGGACCCAATGTCCGGTCACTGCACCACCAACATCCGGTCACTCTGTGAACCCTTGTCTTTTCTGTATAGGGTGCCGGTGGCACCGTCAGACTGTCCACACTCTATGGGCGGACACTCCGCCGGTGAAGTTTCTAACCCTTGCTCAAATGTGCCAACCACCAAGTGTATCACCTTATGCACATGTGTTAGCATATTTTCCCAAATACTTTCAAGGGTGTTAGCTCTCCACTAGATCATAAATGCATATGCAATGAGTTAGAGCATCTAGTGGCACTTTGATAACCGCATTTCAATACGAGTTTCACCCCTCTTAATAGTATGGCTATCGATTCTAAATGTGATCACACTCACTAAGTGTCTCGATCACTTAAAACAAAATGGCTCCTACTATTTATACCTTTGCCTTGAGCCTTTTGTTTTTCTCTTTCTTCTTTTCCAAGTTCAAGCATTTGATCATCACCATGCCATCAACATCGTCATGATCTTCGCCATTGCTTCGCCACTTGGAGTAGCGCTACCTATCTCATAATCACTTTGATAAACTAGGTTAGCACTTAGGGTTTCATCAATTAACCAAAACCAAACTAGAGCTTTCAGTGTGAACCTCTATTTATAGGTGGAGGTGGAAGGGATGCCACGTTAGTGATCCATGCGCCTTTTTGTCGCATTTGTTGGATCAAACCGCCATAAAATCGAGTTTGATCAAGGGTCTAGATCTCCTATGGTGCATGGGGGCATGCACTAAGGCGATGGAGCTCCCCTAGGCCCACCTAGAAGTCGAGCGACCTCACTATGGGGTGTGGGCCCATCCTCTTGCTTCTAGAAGTTGTCCCCACATGTCATGGAGTGTGTTTGGCCACTTTTGTCACATTGGATGCTTTGTTGTGGGCCCATGAATCCGTGTGACTTCTTCCACCCTTGAGAGAAAGGACAAGTGTGATCCAAGGGTGGGAAATTGCTCTAGGGTGCTTCTCCTAGATCCTACCACCTTGGCAAGGCCTGGTAGATCCATAGGGAGGTCGATCAACCTCCATATGGTGGGTCCATAGGTCCAGTTGCCTTCATTTGTCATCTCCTACATAAAAATACCTCTAGGTACAAGTGAAACTTGTTATTGATAAAATATGTTTCATGACATGTCTTTCTTCCTTCAAACCGAGGCTATTGACGGTGTTCTAAGAGTGTAATTTTGTGACATTTTCACTATCAACACCACCCTACATGCACTCAATTAGCACTGGCCCTGTCTAGTGGGACTAGTTCTGATGTACACCAGTCAGCAACATGTGTGGCCCTAAACAACTTGTTTCTTAGCCCTGTAGCACCAGTCTGGTGGTCACATCCGGTGACCACACCTCACACGCCCGGTGTTACACCATTCAGCACTCCAAGCTCCAATTCAAACCCTTTTGTAAATGTGCTAACTCTCAAGTGTGTTCACCAACTTGTGCACATGAGTTAGCCTTTCACAAATATTTTTCAAAGGATTTTCACTTGCTCCTCACCATGCCACTAGATCCTTACAACGTGTGCAAAGTTAGATCACTTAAGTGGCACTAGATGACCGATATACAAACAAGTTTGCCCCTCTTAATAGTACGACCATCTATCCTAAACCCGGTCAAGCACTTCTCTACTCAACCTTTGATCATATGTGTAGTTGTTTGCCTTAAGCTAGAGTAGCTTAGTTGTAGTTGTTGTAGTAACTAGCTTTAGTTGCTCCTTTTAGTAGCTCTCTAGTGTAGCTCTTGCTAGTGTAGCTTGTTTGGTGGTGTGCTCTTGTTTAGAAACCAAGATACTAGAATTGTGTAGGGGATTGCATTGGGGTATTAGAGCTAGAGCAATTAGTTGCTAGTAGGGATTCAGATTATACTAATCATCCTTTGCTCTGGTGTTCGTGGTTTGTAGAGAATTTTTTATAGGCTATTCACCCTCCTCTAGCCATCTAGATCCTTTCATCTACTCCTAAAGCTCTCACATCTACATCCTTATGCATTTCATAGCATTTTTTAGGGGGAGTTGTAGTTTTGGTGTAGTAGATGTGTGCATGTGCTAAAAAGGGGGAGAATGGCTACACAAATAGATGGAATATATGGAGAGCATGCATTCATTTAGGAGAGTGGGGGAGTTGCATTCGAGACTGCTTTTGCTAGTTGTGTTGAGCTTTTGCCTCTTATAGAGGGACTAGCAGTGTTTGGGAGTTTTGAGTTGCTCTATTTTTTGCTCTGATACTTCTTGAGCTATTGAGGGTCTTTATGTTGCTCTAATACATAGCTAGTGGTGTTGAGCAAGCCCTTTCTGCCCTTTCTTGAGGACTAGACATTTTCATTAGGTTGCGTTGAGCACTTTTGGGGATCAAGCTTGGCTTCTTCTCGGTTGTGTTGAGCCATTGCCCATGTCTTTGGGGACTAAGTGTGCATATTTCAAAAGACCTTGATTTTAGCTTTTCACTGGCTTTTGGTCATTTCAGTGAGTTCAATATTTTTCTTTTTCTTTTGATTCATCTCTCTGTGTTGGTATTGACAATGCACTCATCAAGAGGGAGATTGTGAACACATGGTGGATATGTGCCCATGTGTGATGAGTGATTGTCTAGAGATGGTCGAGCTTTGGTTTAGTATTGAAACTAACCATTGCGTGAGTTGTGGTGTGTGCAACATGTCACTTGTCTTGTGATGTGTAGGTGTTGAGCATTGAGATGTTCGGCGATAATGGATAAGGTCAAGCGAGTTCGTGCAATGGACTGAGTGTGGTGAAGGACATATGTGGAGGCTTGGACCGATGGACTAAGGGCGTGGAGGACTAACCATGGACGACAAGCACTTGGCGACATCAACAAGCAAGTGCACATGTGAAGATGACGTAGATGGTGTTGACCATGTCAAGCAAGTGCACGAGGACATGGTCATCAGGTGGTCGAGGACAAGTGGTGACATGCATTGAGATCATGGAGGAAGCATAGCGGATATGCAACTCCAGCTACATTTGGTGGTTTTAGCCTTAAAACCGCGGGTGGCAGGTTTACTAGGTTTGGAACCTCAAAACCTGGGGAAGGATCTTGTTGTCGACGACCTGGGGTACCATCCGCACCTCCTCATCAGGATCTTTGTAATGGTCAAGTGACACAAAACACCCCAATTGGCAAACCTTATTCCCAAAAGACTTAGCTTGCTTAAGACCATGATGTAGGTGTGGATGCTCGTTATATAGGTAGTGCCATAGCTGTCACCCCTTTTGTCCTTGGTAAGCATACGAGTGTTGAAGATCGCTATCCTAGAACAACATACAAGTTTCGATAATCTCATGGTTGTCGTCTCCAATTAAGTTCTCTCTTAGGAGCCTGAGCCTGTTCACATGGTTGCTAGCCCTTAAATGTTGCGCTACGAGGACCTTTATCCATGCCTTTGCTTGACCCTAGGCCCAAGCTTAGTTCCCTTGAATGCCTGCATGTGTCGTGGTTGTCTCGCTCCTATGTGGGAGGACCCTGCTCAAAAATCCTTGTTAGATCTCATTGCTCCTTCTTCTACTGATGATCTGGTGCAACGCTAATCGCTATCTACCCTGCCTTGGAACCTTTTCCTCGCAGATCATATCATGGCTTTATCAACTGCATCCTTAGTCAGTGCCTTGGCTCTATCCCTCGAATCTCGTTTGTTTTGTCTCCAACTCTTCCAAGTCTCTAGATGTTATCAATCTTGATCTCATGTTGCTGCTTGGCAAGACCAAATCACATGTTCATCTCTACCTAGTAATCACCTTGGTGGACACAAGGCGTATATGAAAATTATGCAAGAGTCCCCTGCTCAGTTGTCTTCGACAATTAAGCTATGTTCTCTTGCATTGTGTTTTGATCTTCAGATTGCCTCCTTGTTGACTCCTAACCTTGTGACTATCCTTGTTTGCTATCCCTCCTTAGCATGGTGCTTGCTCCTATGCAACCAAATTTGTACCACATGAAAATTCTTGTGGGTTGCATGTTCGGTAATGGTGTTATGAGTAGCAACTACGGTGCCACGATGGAACCTAGGGCCTCCTTGTGGCCGGCTGGCACATGGTTGTGCTGTAGGGTGTGTGCTGGTTTCGAGGTTTCTAGTCATGATCCATTGCAGAACTGCACCGATGTGTTATTTTCACATGAGCTCTTTCTTGGTTATCTCTCCTTATCTTGTCTAAAGATCTGTACATCGAACCAGATACAATAGGACTTCCTTTTGAAGTCGTCCAAAGGATAACCTTTGAAGAACAGGTCACCAATAGGAACATAAACAGACTACAAGAGATGGTAGACAAGTGACTCTACTTGACGGTCCCTGTAATGACATCGATCATCTAGTGAGCAACTTATGTCATCCCTATTGGATCAGAAGGCTACACAATATTTAAAGTTAGACAAGTTATCAGTCGAATGATAAATGGACCAAGATATTATGTCCAATAATCGGTCACCTAGTGCTTATGAGCTTTCTATCTTAGCCTTGATCTTTAAGTGCAAGATGATCAACCGGCCTTCTTCGGTGTGACCCCTTTCTGCTGACTTCAATGGTGACCATCTGCTTATGCTTTGACCACCATTCTTATTGTCAAGAGTGGAGAATTGGAACCTTTTTTGTGTTGAGAGACAACTACTTAGTTACCGATAGGAAAGTTCGTCTCCATCTAGGCAATGACTCTTTGGTAACTACGAAGGCCAGGTCTCATGGAACAATGCTAGGCAAAGAAACAACAAAGCTGGTCAGCGATGCTAGTACTACTTTCTTCTCTAGGCCATGTGTCATCAAGTCAATTCCATCTAGACAATCACACAGATAGTGCAAGATGCTGTATCAGCTAAGTAAAGAGCTAGAGAAAGCACGTCCCTAGTCTCGGTCCTCATCATTATGTATATGGTGCTATCGAAGGATTGTTCCAAATTCTATGGGATGAAGCACAGAAGGGTAATCAAAGAGGTTTCCTTATCATGTAGGACTGCCCCTCCACGTGAGTATGCATTGTGCCCTGCAAAAATAGCCCACCAGTCCAATGCTTGCGCATCATCGAGTTGGTGCCTACATCAATGGTTGAAGTTATTCCCTAGGAAGCATGTAAGGATAACCCTAGCCTCCATCCTCAGTGAGAAAGCTACCGCTATCATAAAGAAAATTAGAGAGTGCAGAACACACTCCACAACGCGTGAAGCAAAGAAAAAGAAGAGCGGGGAATTTGTCAAGGTTTATGGCACTCCACTAGTTATCTTAAGCTAGTGATTAGTGGCTCAAACATGGTTGAATTCACACCAAACTTGGTAATCTCATTCCTCACTTAAGGTACTTCGATGTCTTAAGTTGGTTTGAGGATTGGTTGAGTAAAGCATTGGATTTGAGAAATGTTTTGACAGTTCGGTCCCAAAATTTCAGAACCGAGCAGTTTTGGTAGATAATTTGTTTGGATAGTCAAACGGTGTCCGTTTGAGCTGAATTTTGGTCAGTGGTTAAAGGACTCTTGGATCTAAATGCCTACCAAAATTTGTGCACAATCGAGCAGTATTTTGTAGGATACGAACTGATTACGAGAGGTACAGAATCTATAATTTTCTCGTTTGACTACTATCATTCTTCGTATTGGATGATTGTGTTTGCAGTTTAGGTCATATTGGCAATGTGATGACTGTTAATACTTTAGATGCCCTAGCGAAGACTCCTGGCACCTTTTTTTTGCCTCGCTTTTGCCCTCTCATATCAACAATGCTGGAGCAGTCAAGGTGTTCTACAAGTCAATTTGTGCTTTTGCGAATCGAGAACAATTTGAAAAGTGTCAAACAACAGATTTTAGGTTTTGCTTATGAGTTGTTGATTGACATTAGAAAGGAAGCTTCAATGTCCAATGAAGTTCAACAAAGTTAATTTTGCGATAGTGCAAGTCAACCCAACTCACTGTGCCACTGCACCATGAAGGAAAATTGTGCTCAACCTGCTTAGTAGTGTACTGTTTTTCCAGTTAGTGTATACTTGCAACTCTCGTTGACCTTCAGACCTCGCTATCATCCTTCTTCAGCAAGGATCTCCAAGGCATACTTGTCCTTAGTACATTCCATGTGTTTTTACCCAAGAGGTTGCCTCAGATTCAACCTAGATAACTGTTGCTACTTGGATACAAGGATTCCCTCAAATAATGATCGTCGAAAATGCTGAGTCAATAGAGTTAGCTATCACATTCACCGCTCACTCAACGAACCCAGACAATTTAGTGTTATCATTAGAGAAAGAGAACTGCACACATGGAACATTATGTAGTTTCCATCGGTGGGAATCTGAGTGATTGAACAGTCACAACCAGCACCAACATTGTCTATTGGTTACTCTGTTTCTCACAACCTCAGAGGATGCTTACCCCGTCTATAATCTCATTCCGTATGAAAGGTTGTACTCAAGCTACTTTGGTAAAGAACTGCTTTTCGAACTTTGCAAATGAACATGGAACCATTGTAATGAGTAGCTTTCTAAAGCTTGCAGTCTAGTGCAAAGTTCACATGGTCCATGCTATATTCACTAGGGAAATAGAGATTGTGGGTAATTAGTTTATGCTTCATAGTACTCTCCGTATCTCAAGAACGAAGTATTGTGCTATATTGCATTCCTCCCAAAGTAACAATGCTTCATGGAAGCCAGCGAAGGAAATTCTTCAGACCAAACTTACTGCGAAGAGCAAGTATCAGAAAGTGTCTTGACCAAATTAGCCTCTCTAATACTCCGAAGTTAAGTAGCCTAAGGCTATCACTGATATTGGAAAATGGAGGACATGCTTCTCTTCCCTTAAAAGTCTTTCGCATCGAATCTCGGGGTGAGATTCCTATAAGGGGGGAGGGCTGTAACACCCCAGGTGTTTGTCACCCATTAAGCAATGGGTTTGAGCTCAAACATGACATGTTAAGTGGTGATGAACATGTCAAGATCAAATCTACAAGAGCGAGCTCCAACTTAAACTTGAGCAACACGCCTTTGCTTGCATCTTGGCCCTTTTCAGATATATACCTAGGTAATATTGAAGGTGCTTCTTTCATGTGCCTCATATCAATTTCCACCCACATGGATGATTGGAAAAGCTTCATGAAGTTTGGAATCAAAAAGTCACATGAAATGATAAGTTATAATCTTTCTTAGATTGCTTTATTAAGTGAATGGAATTATAGATTGTCAATCGAACCTTGCTACCTTTCCCAAGTGACTCTACTTACACTCATGAACAAAAGTTATGAAGGGTTCATGTTGAGCAAGGGGCCAGAAAATGCTCCAATAGATCAAAAAGGGTAATTTAAGCTTTATCATGATGCTACTTTGACTTGGTTTGAACTATGGCTTAGAGTGTTTGCATGGCAGTGGAACCTAAACAAAAGTTGAAGTTTGAGTGGAGTAGAACAAACTTTGTTTTTGGACCAAGAGCTAGATAAGCTTGTAAGCAAGTCAAAATGAGCCCTCAATTTGGAATCCATGGCTATTTGGGAGCTCGAAATTTGGATAAGTCTGGATGACTGAATTCGTGATTTCAGTTTTCGGGTACCCCACTTTAAAACCTTGTATCTCTCCAACCAGGCCGAATTAGACTCTGAACCTTTAATCAAAGTTGTAGTACTCATATAGATCTACAACTTTTGTTACTACATTTTGTGCCAAAACTAAAGGGATCAGGAGATACAAAATGACAAAGATTGATGTTCAGTCACGTTTTTGGGGTAGAATTGAGTTTTGAATCTCATTGTACATGACTGACCGATGCCCTTAACTGAACTCGGTGCAATTTCATGTACTTGCCTTTGGAGCACTATATCTCCCAAACCAGGCCGAACCAGCTCAACTTCATATAAGCAATATTGGTGTACTCATGTAGCTTTACACCAAAGAGTAATCGGTTGAAGCAATCATCATTACGGTTTGAGAGTTGCGAGAGGGGGGATATGACACTTTCAGTCATTTTTCAGGCCAAACTGAACACTGTTAGGAAAATGGTGTCATGTCGACCGGCTTCGGACGCCGCACGCCGTGTGGCTGGCCTCGTTAGTCGCATGCTCGCCACGTCGCTCCTCCGATTGGGAAAAACCAAGCCGAGCGCTCGCCCCTCTGTTGCTCTCCCATTCTTTCCCTCTCCCTATTAGTCTTGCTTGCCATGGCTGAGGCAAGCTGGAGCTCCATTGCCGCCGCTGCTCCTTCTCCTGTAGCCCTCCAGCGCCACCACCGCCTCCCCAAGCCCTAGGCGGAGCCGAGACCCATCGTGTGCTTGCCGTCGCCGAAGCTGCCGCTGTCGGCAGTGTCGTCCTGACACTGCTCAGCTACTGCGCCACTGCTACCTATAGCTTGGCCGCCCAGGGCCAGGCGTGGCCATGGTTGTCCGTGGCCAAGCCCCAGCGCAGCCCCTCCTTGCCGCCGCCGGACGCTGCCCCGCTGGCCTAGCCCTTCGTTGTCCCCTGCTGCTCCATCCCTGTCTGATGGAGAAGAAGACGAAGGACCATGGGCCTGAATAAGGGAGAAGGGAGGGGATAAGTGAAGAATCTGTGACCCATATGAATAGTGCCTTAATGGATCCTCTTCGTCGAGTTTAATTTGTGATTTCTACAGGGACCCTGTGGCAAGATCTACATCCCTTTCTTTGGTTTTTACAGATTTGAATGATCAACTTTGAAAGTTCGTAGTAATTAGTAGGAAAATCGTAAAATAGTAAATGAGAACTTTTTGGAATACTTATGAAATTATCTATGCAGTAGATCTATAATATGGCAAGTTTTAGTTTAAATATTTTTCTGTAAAAATAGATTTTTGTAGTTAGGTTTTTAATACTTGTTGTGTCTTGTCTTTTTCATAACTGCAGTTTTTGCGCTCAAATAAATGTGAAATTTTTATGGAGTACTACTAAGGTGATGGTTGATGTTTGGTAAAAATTTCAGGATTTTAGGATTTGGAGTTTAGGAGCTATAAAAATAACAAATGCCCTATGTTGCTTTGCTCCTATTCTAAATAGGCCTGCATGTTTGAATTACTTGGCTTAGTTAAGTTATGAATCATGACTTGATGAAAATACATGAGTTGTATTAATTTTCTTAAGCTTTCCAAAAAGTTAAATATCATGATTTTTTGTTAAGTAGATCTTTAGTTATAGTTGCTTAAATCTCTGTGGCTGTTTCTGCCCAAACCCAGACAGAATTAGCTTTAGGTGTTTATAAAAAAGTTGTTTATAATTTTCTAATCTTTCTAAAAAGTCTAGAACCACATTTATTGTACATGTAGAACTCTAGTTATAGCTATTTAAAGTGGTATGTCAGATTTTGTCCATGTTTTGGATAGAGATGCATTTATTGGATTAATTGACCTTGTTAACTGTAGAATCATCTTAATAGGAGAATAATAAAGTTGTAGGTAACTTTATAAGCTTTTCAAAAAGTTATGATTCATATTTGTTGAAGGTCTAGAACTCCAGTTATGCTTCTCTGAAGTTGCTATCAGATTTCTATACCACTGCTGTTGGGCTGCACGTGCAGTTTTGCTTGTGCAATTATTTTCATGGTGGAAATGATGTTTGCTGTGGTTGTAGTGAATACCAAAGTTGTAGCTAATTTCATAATATTGCTTGTGTTCAAATTTTATGACCATAGGTCTGATAATTTAGGAGCTATAGATTTTGTAAGTTCATTGTCAGATTTTGCATGATCTCTGTATAGATCTGAATGATTGAGTTGCTTGACTTAGCTAAGCTTTGAATCATGTATTGGAGATCATAGAAGAAGTGTAGTGCTTTTCATGAGATTTCTAGATTGTTAAATATCACTCCTTTTGGTGGTCTAATTCTCCAGTTATAAGCTTGTGAAGTTGCATGGCAGAATCTGTCCAAGTCTGGACAGAGGTGCCCAATTGTGCTTGATTGACCTTGTTAATTGAGGAATCACCTTGTGATGATAATAAACATGTTTTAGATAATTTAATAAGCTTTCTAGAAAGTCTAGGATCACCTTATTTGGATGTCTAGATCTCCAGTTATGAATAAAACCAGTGACTATTGTGCCGCTATCCAGATTTCTATACATGTGCTAAGTGATTGCTTTAGCTTGCTCTTGTTTTGGCTAAACATGTTGGTTAGTTCTTGATCAATGCATGGGTGCAATATCTGAACTTAAGTTCACTTGTGTGCCATGCCTAATATGCTTGCTATCCCTCTATAATAGGTTGTGTGATGTTTAGTTAAAATAACTCTAGGTGCCTATGTCTTGCATGATCTTATGTTTGCCTTGAATGCTATTATGTGATGCATCTCATATTACTATTCTTCATATTCATACACTTGCATCTCATCTAGGTACGCTAGATGAACTACGTGAAGGGCATGATGTTGGAGCCAAACCCGAAGACGGTGTATGGTGGAGCTATCCCGAAGATGGAAGGACTGGACAAGTGCAAGGATGAGAGATACTCGCCAAGCGAGTGTCATCTAACAAACACTAACCTAGTGTTGGATTCTAGGCAAGCCCCGGAGCATTCTAAGTCTCCCAGTGTTTTACAAAATATTACTCGAGTTCTTTATGATTGATGCATTAGGTTATAAGAGTTGATTGGAACCACTTGATGCATATAATTTCCTTGTCCAGAAATACACCTTTAACCCTGTGTAGGTCCAGGATCGAATATCTGCTTAGCCATGCTTAGACCGGTAGAAGTCGGGTGATTTCCTGTCACCTTCGAGATATAGGTGGATACCGAAGCACGGTTGGCTATATTTGCTATCGTGGAAAAGAACCATGGGGTAATGTAAATGGAGATCGAGCAGGATGTCGATAGAGAAGCAACAAGACATGGAGGTCTTGGGTGTGGATCTATCCCCATCTATGTTGATTAAGGACCGTACCATTGTTGGCACTTCTGACAAGATTGAATGCATGCCTATCACTTAGATGGCCGGATAACTCGTTCCGACCGTGAAGTCGAGTAGCTCAACTTAGGCCGGGCCTCGTTCTGTTGTGTGCCCTCTGCGGGGAGTGGATCAATAGACCGTGGGCAAGCATGACCTGAGCGACCTACTCCGGGACCATGGGCAGGCATGGCTTGAGTGACCTGGCTACCGTCAGTCCCTGATTGTGCAGCGCTGTACGAACCTGCGAAATGTATACCTGAGTTGTACCAAAGGTGACCTAAGGCTGCCTTCGCGTGGTATGCCTAGGTTTGTGTTAGGAATAAATTCCTAGCTGGTTGAAATCGATTTGAATCGCCGTCTCTCCTGGATAGTGAGAAACTTGGCTAGCTCCAACATCATAGTAATTGTATTATGGAATATGATGGTTTGGATAAACATGGAATTACTATACCTGCTATGGTTACTATTGTATGCTCTTAAAATGATGTATCACATGTTTGGCATAGGATAGTTGCTAATCTAGAGATGGATAGTTATAATTAATTTGATAACAGAACTATAACTGTATAACTGAGTTAATCATTTTTTATGCAAAATGTTGTCAAGCTACCTCCACTTATACAGCCTTGCATAATCCTTGGAGTCAATTTATTTCTGGTTTATGATGGGTAAGTCTAGCTGAGTACATTCGAGTACTTAGGGTTTATCCCACCATGTTGCAGGTGAAGTTCTTGGCCTGCTAAAGATGGTGGCTAACCGCCGATGGGCTCGGTGACTCTATATTATTTCTCATCTATATGCTTTTATCTGAGGATGTCACTTATTCTAGCAATGTATTTGGAACCTATATTAATCTAATCATTTGAAAGTTATGTTGTTTTCACTAATCAGTTTTGAAACCCCAACTTGTAATATTATATGTGAACCCATTTGCAATATTATTTCCACTGCAACTCTGCGTATGTGATGTGTATTTGCTTAATCACGCGATCTTGGTTGTGATGTTGATTTACCGAGGTCCTATGTGACACTCGGCAGACTACTGGGTTTATATAAGTGAAAGTATGCTCGTGTCAACGTGTTAGTGGGGACAGCCGTACTTGATCTTGTGTAAATTGGGTGGTTCTGTCACATTACAAGTAGTATCTTTTAGCATCATATAACCTTGCCCCTTGCATTGCATCCTAGCAAGTAGACAGTTTTTAAATTCCAAATTCTATTATTTGCTTGCTTTGGTCGTGTTGTCATCAATCACCAAAAAGGGGGAGATTGTAAGGAAAATGGACCCTTGGCCCATTTTACTTTGGATTTTGGTGTTTGATGACCAACACAACCAAATTGGACTAATGAATTTGCAAGTGATTGCTTTGTAGTTCAATAGGATGCAAGACGTGACTTGGACAAAGGCGATGTGATGATCTGATGATCAACACCTCAAGCAAGACCTTAGAAGCACAAGAGAAGACCCAAGATATCAAGCAAAGTCCAAGCATGAAGATAGGAACCAAGCCGCATGCAAGATCACGAAGAAATGAGCTCATAGAAGCGGCCGGACGCTAGACGAAAAGCGACTGGACGCTCCGATTAGAGGCTCGGCAATAGCAGCAGCGATCGGACGCTGGACCGGACACTGGCAGCAAACCGACCAGACATAGGACAGCAGCGTCCGATCAAGTACAGAGAGGTTCTAGAGTGGTGAACTTGCGACCGGACGCGTCCAGTGGCAAGTGACTGGACGCTGGTAGCGTCTGATTAGTGGATCGTGGCTCCAACGGTCAGGACGACTGGACGCATCCGGTCAGGACGTGATCAGCGTCCGGTCAGTAGCAGAAAAGCAGGATTTCGTCCCCAACGGCTACTTTCTCAGTGGGGCTTATAAATATAACCCCCAACCAGCCATTTGAGTAGTGTGTAGCTGAGGAAACATACCAAGAGTGTTGATACACCATTTTAGTGATCTCCACTTGCATAGTGCTTAGTGTTTTATTAGGTGATTAGCGTAGGTCCTTTGTGAAGTGCTTAGGTTGATTAGACCATCGCTTATGCGCTTGCTCTAGGTTTAGACCTAGTGTTTAGTGAGGTTTGCATACCTCTTACCACTCGGTGCTTGCGTGCACCATTGTTGTACATCGAAGGGGCTTGTAGTCTTGTGAGGTCACACCAATCGCGTTTGTGGTGTGGCTACCACCGTGTACTGCAGGGAACAAGGCCCACAGCGTTTCGGCCGGAAGCTTGATAGTGAAGATGGCGGGGAGCATCCGGGAGAGGCTTGTTGGAAGGCACGTCGGAGACCCACTTACGCGTGGGAAAGGCCCGAGGCTATCCATAGAGTTACCCGACCGGGAGCTTGGCCCTTGCGAGGGATTCCTTGTGAGGGGCTCCAACGAGGACTAGGGGGAAGCTTGCGCGCTTCTCGATACCTCGGTAAAAATACCGGAGTCGTCGATGGGAGTTTGCAAATCTCTACCTTGCTCTTTAGCTTCCGCATTTACATTGATTGTATTACTCCTTTTGCGGTAGAGATAGCAACACA
This sequence comes from Miscanthus floridulus, assembly GCF_019320115.1. Lineage (NCBI taxonomy): Eukaryota > Viridiplantae > Streptophyta > Magnoliopsida > Poales > Poaceae > Miscanthus > Miscanthus floridulus. The sequence goes on along the minus strand of NC_089597.1, from coordinate 66,743,841 downwards.
CTAGCAAAACCGTAGCTGCACATTTAGATAGTTTATCTTTTGCATAGGTTTTGCTAGGGTTAGAAAAAGAGGCCATAGTTTCAGAGTTGAGGTTTTTAAGTTGCCTAATTCACCCCCCCCTCTTAGGCATCACGGTCCCCTTCACCCGCACTGCCCGTATATATGACTACCACCAAGCTATCGGCCCAGCAGACGTCAAGGAGGAGGCCCGCAAGGGCTGACACGATCAACCAACATGGAGATCAAGGCAAACCAAGGTGGGCGTATCTGGACGATAGCAAGGATCATTTTGTTGTAACAAACTAGGAAACAATCTGTTAGCCCAATCACCCTCTTTGTTACCCTACCTCTCCTGCCTATATAAAGGAGCGTAGGGACCTTGGACTTAGGATCCAATCTTCCACCAATTCCATCTACCTCGTAGCTAGGAGCAATAACCCCTATAATTGAGCATACGAATACAAGAGCAGGCGCACCACTGGAGTAGGCGTTAGTGCGCACCATGCCCCGAACTAGTATAAATCTCTATGTCTCATGTGCTACCATCTGATTCCATCTATGCGATCATGTTGTTGGATATTGCCGGAGCAAAACAATTCAACAGTTGGCATGCTAGATAGCGGGGCCTTTCGCGTTCAGACTAATCTTGTGTTTTAGATAGGAGTCATCTTCAACATCGGCGATGAACTAGAGTAGGAGCAGCCGGGCAAGAGGATCATCTTCGGCAAGCTTGACTTCATCGCCGATCAGTTCGGGGACCTATGCCTTTAGGAACCCGAGCCAACCGAAGAAGGAGAGCAGTCCCTCTAGATCCACGCTTTTGCCGCCAGGCTAGAGGAGGCTGTGGATGCTGAACCAGACGTTCTAGCGGTATACCTAAAGCATTACACACATCTTTTCGTCAAAGACGGACGAGAAGATGAGGTCATCCCCACTTTTCACATCAACAAAACCATGGATCTTGACTCCACATCAAATTCAATACCTATACCTCACCATGATGCCCCCTAATCTTTGATAAGATTGGGGCACACAATGATAACCCATGGCGAGACACTCTCGTAGGCTACGGTGGAACCCACTGAATCTCCCATGGAGGAACGCCAGCCGTAGGAACCAATAGACCCTGACAATGCCGAAGACACCCCCAATCAACAAGATTGGTGGGACGATGCCGATGTCTCCGAACTCATTGATCCGGAGGCCTTCTGCCATTTTCTCTATGGCAGTGACCAGCTACTCCAAAACTCAGACTCTAACGGCAACGACGATGAAGCCATCCCACGTACACCAGACATCAATACTGAATCGTCACCGGACAAGCAGCCGAAACTCAGACAGTCCCCGTTGATGAAAGGGTAAGACCTTTCTCGTAACCGGGAAATGTAATAGGACAGTGTGGCAGACTACGAGCACTGACCCTGCATTGGGATACTCCTGACTCAAGCTGCACACTCGCATCTAGCGGCTGACGGCTAAGGATAAGAGGGGGATGTCATCCCTGCCTCAACGAGAAGGGAACCCCCATTAGCCAAGCAAGGTCAAAGGCTCTACGAGCCTGCCTACATGCATAACTACGTGGTTGCACTAGTCGTCTTGTTATGTCCATGCCCACTGAAGGATCCGATCATTCTCGACTCATCTATTGCTCGGGATAGGGAACCTAAATGGATCTCCCCTTGTCGACAAAGAGGCTACCCTCAAGCGAGATGGATGGTGAAGGGTCACAAGGATGGGTCTAATAGCGACTCCTACTCCTGAGGACATAGCCTGGCAGCAAGAACTCATAAAGCATCAGGACAATAGTCGACAACTATCAGCTATGTCTAATTCACCTTTATTGGTTCATGTTTTTTCTTGTTGCATTACATTCTATGAGAATTCACATATATCCATTTGATGCAAATGTATATCGATACCTCTTGGGCACCCTGAGGAGGATATCCCCAAACCACTCGGGGGCTGCTTGCATTAGACTGGCCTAGTTACAAACATCTGTAGTTGTTATGATCTAGGGTTACAGTGACCTACTATCATGATCGAGGAACTACAGAGGCTGTCCTATGGACCACACACTTGTTCCCCTTTTCTCCCACCGATCAAAGTCTTATAGGCCTTGAGATGGTATAAGTGACTTAACAAGACCTTGTGTGGACTCAACCTAGACATTTCGTTCGGGTCAAATAATCCCTAGGTAGTCAGTCAAAAAAGCTTAAACCAGTAGAAAGACAAAAAATGAAATGGCGCGCAGTCTATGCCAAACAAGAACTTACTCCAGGCAATATTGTTCTTGCCCAAACAAGTCAGGTGAACCACTCGAACTTGATCAAAACTCACTATGAACCAAAGCTTCACGCTCTCTCCCTAGATTGGCAAAAGCCTTGGTCCTACGTGATAAACACCTTCAAGCATCTCGACCCTAAGAATACCATGAGATACATGTGGGTCACGATGCCAATATCGGCACAGCTATGCTAACCAATCAGCACACCATTTGAAGTTCGACAATAACTAGTCGAATGACGCCTGAGCGAACCGTTCTAGAGCTATACGTGCATGACAATACTTGTCATAGAATCAAAAGATGGTCTTAGGATGTCAACTACCCTATGGGTTCATGACGATTGTGATGTGACTCCAACCCTCGGGCGAGCCATGCCGACCCACCCGAGCGTTCGGGGGCTACATACTATCACACACAATCACCATGCATAGAGGATCTGATCTACAGAGACATTGAATAACTGCAAAGCCCAAACTTTATTACACCTTCTTTAACAAAGAGGTATAGAATCTACTCCAAAAGGGGGCATCCTTGATGACCTATTCCACATCGATAATGGCGGTAATCGCCTCAGCATAATAGTAGAACTCGGCAATCAACTGGTGGATGTCGACGTCGTCGTGAATCTCATCCGCCATCGGGAACCCAGGCGCCATCTTGCACAGATTTGTCTTATGACTAAGACGGAGATGAGCCACGGTTAGGGCTCCTATGGCCCCATGGTGGGACTCCATGAGTCACCACCTCTCGGATCTACGTTGGGAGACATTGGAGCCAATCGAGAATGTCCATCCCCACCGACAACACCATCATAACGGCGGCGATCGCCGTGTTATGAAGCACCGAGTGACACTCACTGCTGGACTGCACTAGGGCAGCAGAGGAACGTGCCAAGGTGACCGCATTGTCCTACTCATGGGTAGCCTCCGCCAACTACCTGGCTAGATCTTCACTGGCCTGCCGCAACTTCGCCACCTCGACTTGCGTGATAGCTAGTTGCTCCCTAGCACCTGGGGAGAAAAAAGGAATGGCTCAGAACCGCTCTCGTCTAAATTGGTTAAATCTCGAGGAGGGTGGAATCCAACTTACTGGTGAGCTCTGCCTGGGTCACCGTAGCCGTGGCCTTGGCCTCGCCGGCCTCCTCATTCGTGGTATCAAGCGTCGCCCTTGCGACCGAGATATACTATAACAACCCAAGTTTTCCTAGAACCAAAAATCTGAACTTAAAAATTTTTCTAACAAAACCCATGTATGGTGTACTAGGAGACCACCCTTGTAGTTGCACAAGTAGATCCCAAGTTAGCATGGTTGAGCATATGCATTTTAAACAACTTGTGATTTGCATCTTCATGATTTTATGTATTGCTAATAAAATCAATTAACCTTTAAATAGGTAAGCTTGAGTCTAAGTTGCCAACCAATGGTTTGGCTCCTAAAACCCTAGATGACCCCTAGTGGACCGCACAAGGATGTATATGCATTTGGCAACATATGTATACATGCATAGGTGCACAAGGTGTTGATAGAAATAGGAAATAGGAAATAGAAAAGGGTTTGGAAACGGAAAGAAAAAGGAAAAGACCAAAGTAGCCTAGCAGTGGTAGGTAGCCCGAGCCAGCCCACCTCCCCGCCCATGCCCACGCACACGCTAGGCGGCCCAAGCCACCGCAGTAGCCGCGATAGCCCAAGCCAGCCCTGCAACAGCCCACACCCATGCCCCCACGTCACGACACGCTGTTGCCATTGTCTTCCCCGCTACCGCTGATGAGAGGGCCCCGCCTATCATCCCTATAGCAGAACCGACCAATTTATAAAAGCACAAGTATAATGGTAGCCCGCAAGCGGTCGCTCTATCATACTTGAGCCCATATAAACTTGGTAGTCCATCAAGTACCACGAAGAGTCTTGATTAACCATCAACATACAACCAAGATCATACATGATTCAACATGCATGTCACATGTTACATAAAGTTCACAAATACAGTTCATTCATTAGAGTACGAATTTAGGTTATTACAAACCAAGTTCAGTAAAATAGTAGCAGAAGCAAATTAAAGTTTGAAACTAACATCTGCCATCATAGTTCAATACAGTGCCAGCTCATGATCACTTCCACAAAAGCATATGAGAAGTATTAATAAGAGATCCTACCCAGGACTCACTCCTCATCCATGGCGGGACAAAAGTAGTTCTTGCAATAGCCATGATAAACTGTACCAACTGCAACAATAGGAATAAAACCCTGAGTACGAGAAGGTACTCAGCTAGACTTTACCATCATAAACCAAAAACAAAGTGACTCCAAGGATTATGCAAGGCTTTATAAGTGGATCTGACTTGACAACATTTTGCATAAAAAGCTTACCAATTCAAGTATATAGTTATAATTTGGTCATCATGTTAATTATAGCTATTCATCTCTAGATTAGCAACTAACCTATGCCAAACATGTGGTATATCATTTAGTAGCATATAATAGTAACCATAGCCGGTGTAGTAATTCCATGTTCATCATAACCACCATTTCATAATACAGTTACTACGATGTTGGGACTAGCCAAGTTTCTCACTGTCCAGGAGAGACGGCGATTCGAATCGATTTCAACCAATTGGGAATTTATTCCTAACACAAACCCAGGCAGACCAGTCACCTTAGGTCACCTTTGGTACAACTCAGGTCCACATTTTGCAGGTTCGTCTAGCGCCACACAATCAGGGACAACTAGCTGCTAGGACATTCAGGCCTGACCTACCCTTAGGCTCACGTCTGGCTCCCCGTACATCCTTACTACCATCTAGAGTGCGCACTTTTATAGAACAGGGCCCGGCCTGAGTTGAGCTACTCGCTTTGCAGTCGAAATGAGTTATCCGACCAGCTAAGTGAGAGGCATGCATTCAATCTCAACAAAAGCGCTAACAATAGTATGGTCCTTAATCAGCATAGATGGAATCAAATTAGTCAACCTACACATAGACTTTGCCCAGCCTCCATTTACATTACCCCATGGTTCTTTTCCACGATAGCAAATATAGCCAACCGTGCTTTGATATCCACCTATATCTCGCAGGTGACAGGAAATCACCCGACTTCTACCAGTCTAAGCATGGCTAAGCATGTATTCAATCTTGGACCTACACAGGGTTAAAGGTATATATAACTGGACAAGATAGTTCTATGCATCAAGTGTTTCCAATCAACTCTTATAACCTAATGCATCAAACGTAAAGGACTCAAGTGATATTTTGTAAGACATGGGAGACTTAGAATGCATTGAGGCTTGCCTTTGAGGAAAGAGGTTGACCAGTGATCCGGGCACTCAGGGAGGTCCTCGAGAGTTTGCTCCTCTTCTCCCGGAGCTATGGCCTGAGGCGTCTCCTGCTGATCCTCCTCTTCTTCCTCGTTGAACTCCAACAGAGTTATCTCTTCGGACGATCCTATATGCATGAGCATGAAATAAGATATCACGAATGCATATATGATGACATGTATAATATGATATAATGTTATGAATGCATCCTCATAAGTGTTTTCAATAGCATTCCATTAAAGTAATAACAAGTTGCATCTTATTTTACTGAGTAGGTGCATATCTCTTCTCTAGTAACATAAGCAAACACTTATGTAAATTATTTTCTGGACTACAAGACAGCAGCCTCTTGTTTTGACCATAACTAGAGTAATACACATCAAAATAATATGGTTGTGAATATTTTGGAAATCTTATGAAATTGCCTACAACTTTATTTTAATCATCTTAATGTGATTCAGTAGTTATCTAGGTCAAAGAAATCAATCCTTCAGATCTGTCCAGAGAGCAAGCATTTCTGACAGCAGACTTCTAATAGCCATAATTCTTAAACTATAAGGCCTATGACTTTGAAAATTTAACACAAGGTAGATAAGTAAGTTATGTACAACTTTGTTATTAACAAGTTTTATAGAAAAGACCATTATCATGACAAAATTATCATCACAACCAAAACTATACATGCAGCCATCTAGTTGAATTATAAAGCAATAATTAACTAGTCACATACAACCAATTGCTTTTAAGGCTAACTAATAACATCAACATATCTTATGCACCACAACCACCATAGAAAACATCATGGTTAAACATAACTAAATTATTTATATCCATTTATTAATTTTCTTAGATAATAAGGTGATTTAAAGGATAAATATTTCTAGTGCTTAATAAATTCTTAGAAAATTACAGTAGTCTACAAATGACCTTAATAGTCTACTGTACAAATTTCATGCCATTTGGATAAGTACAACTACCTCTACAAAAATGATATGTTACATAGGCTTATTTTAGAAAAAATAGTTTGGCATAGTGAAAAGTTCCAACCAATAGATTCAATATTTTTCTTACATTCCTCCAAGCATAAGAATACTGTGCAAAAATTTGCATGATCATATGTTATGTATTTTTACCCCAATTAATTTCACTAGAAACTAGCAATGAATTAGGATTAAATAGGAAGACCATATTTTCAGTATGCTTACTATAGGTTTAATATTTTTCCTAGCTAGAGCATGTCAACACAAGACCAGGAAAACTAGAATCACAATTTTATCACCTTCCTATCTCAAGTTATGCAATTTACAAGATATAAACTACTTTGTAAGCACTTATCTTGCTCAATTTAATTCTACCAAAAAATACTCCAAATAGTATATTTCATATTTTTATAAAATAATACACTTTAATATGAAACCAAAAAATTTGGTTCACCCTATTTGGACACTCCTAGCTCTAGATATGAATTTTTGAAACATGCATTCAAATCTGTAAAAATAAATTAGAAAATCAAAACATCACACAGGCTGACAGCTGAGACCCACGGTCAACGGGACCCACCCGTCAGCGAGAGCAGGACAAGGGACAGTGCTGACCAGCGAGAACTCACCGACGGTGAGGTCTCCGGCGGTAGCGTCTTCACCGTTGCACTCTTCTCACCCCCGCGCATCGACTGGTAGGCTTAGTTGGCTCGGTGGCTCGCCAGAGCAAGCTCGACGACGGCCATGGCGGATGGCGGAGGTTGGGCATTGGTATGCTGGCCATCTATGGCTATGGCACACTTAGGCGAGGATGGCTACTCCATCCTAGTGACCTAGCGAAGCTACACGGTGTAGGTGAGGGCTCGAGGTGGCATCGGTGAGCTTGGCCGCGTGCATGGCCGTGCGGTGGCGCACAGAGCATAGCGGTGCTCTCACTATTCTGGTTAGGCGGCAGCAAAAGGTGGGTCGCCATCATGCCACTAGCTAGGTCTAGGGTTACTCGACCTAAGACGCGAGAAAAAGGAGGGAGACGGTGAACCAACCCGGCGGCGGCGTGCTCGAGTGCCATGGCGGCCACGCATGGAGAGGTGACTCGTTCCAATGCAGTCAAGCGGTGGCATCATTGCTAGATCTGGCCTAAGCATCTAGACTCTAGTGTGGTGCTAGACCAGAGAAGATGGAGGCATGTGGTGCGGTGGAACGGCTAGGCCATGGTGAGCCGCGAGCACGACGGCGCTCCAGTGGCGACGGTGGCTATAGCGAGGGTAAATGCCGCTATACCTGGGGTCCATAGGTGATGCTAGTGACTCAAGGAGGTGGAGGTGATGGCGGAGCAGCTATGGCTGAGATGAATCGATCGGCGAGGCTACGTCGGCAGCAAGCGGCGCTTTGGCGAGGTAGAGCGAGCGAGAGAAGGCGAGAGCGAGCGGCGAGTATGCGGCGCTTATGTGCCCACTCTAGCCTAACCGGCCGGGCCAACGCCAGTGTATGGCTAGCCCACAGCGGCCGTGGCCTGTGGCCGATCGGCCACGACGCGTGCGCGGAGCCGATTCAGGTGCCTTTGAATCTGTTTGACAGCATGACTTAGCGATTGTATAACTCCTAATCCGTGGTGAATTACCAAAAACTTCCTTAATAACAATTGTAGAGCTACGTGAGATCTCCAACTTTACTTTAGGAACCATCATCAAATTCTCAATGGTTTACAAACTACATTGCTCCAAAGTGAGGTACTTTGAAACTAAAAATCGTTTCAACACATTTTGTTGATACTTGTGAGCTCTATTTGACCATGTTAGACACTGAATTAGCTCATGACCCTTAAATAAAGTTTGTTATCCATGACAAGAACTACAACTTTTATTTAGGTCACATAGCCATGCAAACAATCTAAGCTATTTTTCAACTTTAGTCAAACTAGCATCATGAAAATGGCATTTCACATGAAAACAACACTGAAACAAAATTGGCCCATGCCATGAATACAAACATTGTTCCATTTACCATCCTAGATGTGTCAAAGGTGTTTTCATGACCTCACAACCATCTCATACATTGGTCATACATGATTGCAAGCATAAGCATATATCTAAAATCAACATTTCATGTGATCATGTATAAGAATGAGATGAAATTTCATATGCTCATGTTCATGAATGCTTGGATGATGCTTGTGCTCATGAAATGCAAGTGCCAAATACAAAGCTTAACACTAGGTGTTATAATCCCCTTCCCCTCGCCCTCTACTTTTGCGCCGAGTAGAGCACAATGCCGTGGGGAATCTTCCCTACCGCCAGCCATTCGTGCTCGGGAGTTGACCATGGATGCACGGATGTGCACCACATCCACGATCCACAGTGTCCGTGCTTGCCCCCAACTCACGCCATGCCGTGCTGATGTTGCCGCCATGGCCCCGCCACCGTGACCTCCTTTTGACCGCCACCATTCGAAATAGGAGCGCCAGTGCCCGTGTAACCACCCCATTGAGCCCCAAACCCTAGCCTAGGGGGCTTGATCACCCTACACATCTCCCCAAGCTCACCCCCGCTGTTCATCCTCCATTATGGCCGAGCTCGTGCTTTAAAAAGCCTAAGCTGGTGCCCTAGCGCCTCTCCTATACCCCACCGCTACTCCGTGGCACAGCTTTGCCCATGCCAAGCCAGAGAAGAGGAGGAGAGGGGAATAAAAGGAGGGAGGGGGAAAGCCGAAGCTGCCAGAGCACTGCCTGTGGTCACCGGAGCCGAGGACGACGTCGTCGACTTCATTATAGCCACGGTTCGGCACTACACTGGTACATCTCGACATGGCCATGACTCACCCTACACCGCTATCCTACCTTCCCTGCCACCACGGTGAGCCCTGCCACTACCCCTCTACTCGCTGTCGTGCATGCACGCCATGAACGACGTCATGTTCTCCACATTGGAAGGACCCAAGGCCAAGCCTTTAGGGCTCTACACCTCGCCGCACGCACCACTATTGATGATAGTTAAAAACCATTATAAACCATCAAAGAAACATGAATAAGGGCATAAATATGATCACCAACAAAGGTCTAGGAGTTTAAACTAATAAATTCCACGAGGTGGACCTACATGTTAGATTTAATTATGCTTATCCGTCAAGGTGGACCTACATGTTAGATTTAATTGCACTTATCCACCACAAAACGAACACTAGAAGGTTCTAGAGGACACCACGTCGAGGCAGAGAGGCAGAGGCTGCCAGGTGTGCTAGTAGGCCGCCTAGAACTTAGGCCCACCTATCAATCTCCGTGTTGCAATATCGGTTCTCCACCGCCTCCTAGGTTGCATCTACGCCATTCCTTAAGTTGGTTTGATCCAAGAGCTAACATTTGAAGCTCTGGGCTATATATACTAGCCCCTACCACCCCCCTTGAGGCATCAAGTCATTTGAGAAGACATAAACCCTAATCATCCTTAGAGCTCCATCAATTCTAGGGCATAGCTAGTTAGGTTAGGTCTAGAGGGAGGCAAGTAGGCTTTGCTTGGATTCCTGATTGTGTCAAGAGCGTGGTTTGGTATAATCCTTGTACCCCCTCTCTTTTGTATCTCCATTATTTTTTATGCTTGCTACAATTGTTATGATAATATTAGTATTCATCTTATTCATGTTCTTTGCTATAATATTCATTGTCTACTTTGATTATATACTTAGTATAGCTAGTTTATCAATATGTTTATGCATAAGTTCGCAACGCGCTTGCTCCAAAGTACACAGGGTGAGTGGTCAACATTGTGTAAGCATGGAGCTTATATGTTGTTTACACCCAATATTCCAGGCCATGTGGTAGATCGTGGATGTGACACTCCCATTGAGTCCTTTATAGTCCACTCCCTGATATAGGTAGCACGTAGAATGTGGTTACGAAGGAAGGGCAAACTCTGTCCTTAATCTTCCTTAGTAATATCCCTTATGTGTAGATATAAAGATGATCTTAGCCATGATTACTTGGTGTAATTGCACTAATCAATGTATGCTTTGACTTGTAATTAAGAATGACTTAGGAACTATTCCTCTAATATTCTACCTGACCATGCTAATGCCATAGAAAGGAGTACTCTGAGTGATTTGTCTTCATCATTGATCAATACTTTTCATATCTCTTATCTTATGACTTACCCCTGCTACGAGTAGAATATTCGCTATGGTTTACTTCTCCATCAATGGTATAAGTTATCAATACTTGTCCATGCTAGACCTTCCCTGTGGTAAAATATAAATAATGATACCAGGAATACTCTCGGGTGAAGTGCTACAATGGTATAATTATCTGTGTGCTTGCATATTCCTTTTCATTCATATATCTTTATATTCTTTCTAGTCACATAAAATGATAAAGAACTACTTAGTACCATTCTAGTAGTGATGTTAGGCAGTACCAACAAGCATCCCTGGCACCATCACTAGGGATGACAATCTAGTAAAGTAATGTTAGGAGATGTAGGTAATTAATAGGTGGCTACTAAAACAAGTGACAAGTTAATAAATAATCTGGTGCCGTTGCCGAGGAAGGTAGCTAGACAAAGGAAGTATTGATAAACTTATACTTATTGATGTGGTCAAGAAAACCACATACCTCTGCTCAAGCAGAGTTACCCTTGTGTTGTCTACTTGTGTGTCTTATGTAGGGTAATGTATGGCTGGTTTTTACCTTCTGACAAACTACGTTGATGATCCAGAAGCATTACTTAGGAGGACTAAGGCTAAACTCAAGAAAGTCCTAGCTTCAGAATCGGAAGACAACCAGATAAGGCGAAGCTTAACACCTAAATTTGAAGCCATGGTTGATAAGACTCTTTGTGAATTATCTGCTCCAACCACTGCCAACATCCGTACTGGACCTAATGTCAATGTTGGAGACAATGGATTTGAGCTCAAGCTAGCTCTCATCAACATGGTGCAAGCTAGCCAGTTTTGTTGAAAGGCACATGAAGTGCGAGTCACATCTCCAACACTTCCTAGAGATCTATAGCACTTTCACCATCAAAGGAGTAACCAAGGACGCCTACTACTTCACCTCTTCCCATTCCCACTTTTGGGGAAGGCAAAGCAGCGGTTCTACGCAAACAAAGATAGAAATACTACATGGGATAACTGCTCCACTGCCTTCCTAGCCAAGTTCTTTTCCATGGGTAAGACAAATGCTCTACGTGGGAGAATCTCAAGCTTTCAGTAACAACATGATGAATCTATCCCTAAGGCATGGGAACGCTTTCAAGATTACATATCAGAATGTCCTCATCATAGGATGGAAAATTGGCTACTCATGTAGACCTTCTACCTTGGGTTGACCAATAATACCCATGAGACTATGGATGCTGCTGCTGGAGGTGCTTTCCTATCACTCACACTTCTAGCTACAATAGCTCTTGTAGAGAAGATGGCCTCCAACCAAGGTTAGAATGAAGAACATGTCCAGATCCGAAAGAGAGGTGGAGGTATGCATCAACTCAAGGAGGTAGATATGATGTCTGCCAAGATGGACCTACTGATGAAGAAGCTCGAAGACCAAGCTAATGAGAAGAAAGAAGTCATGCACATTTATGATTCCTGCATGACATGTGAAAAGTGTGGAAACACTGGGCATTCAGGGAACAATTGCTCTGAAATTCATGAGGATGTGAACTTTGTCAACAACAACTACTATCATCCTCAACAAAATCAAGAATGGAACCAGCAACAAAGGCTGCACTACCAAAGTAACTACCAAGGTAACCCTCAAGGTAACAATTATAATACTTCAATCAACCACCCTTGAGAGAATTAATTGCTAGTCAATCTAGACTCATGGAAGGATTATCTAAGAAGGTAGCTACAAATGATAAAATTCTAGAAAATATAAGTAATAGAATGGATAGCTTTGCTTCTGCCATTAAGAACCATCATAGTTTTAATAAAATGATAGAATCACAAATAGCTCAACTGGTGGCTGTTGTTCCTCCATTATGACACCCTAAAAATTTATTATAAATTAGTAATTAAAATTGAGCATTTAATTCATTTTTATGCATTTCAAACTAGGTTAAAATTTCAAACTATAAGATTTAGTAACATGATTGCTGCATTCATGCCGTGGCATTTTAATTTTTGTTTGAGTGTAGGGTTAGAGTTGAGTGGCTTTGAATTCAAATCTAATTTGACTTTGGAGCAAGTTTGTAAAAACCAGAAAAATGGAAAATAATTTCTCTTTTCTTTTCCTTTCCCGCACTCCATTTCGGTCTAGGACCGTTGGTAGCCCAGCTCCCGTGCCCTTCCTTCCCTTATGATTCGCGCGCGCAGCCCATTGACATGGCCTGCACGGTGGCCTGCTCTAGCACCTTCGCTTTGCACTCGCGCGCGCACCCTGACCCAGTTCGGCGCCGTTCGGCCCAGGTGAAGCCTGCTCTGCTCCCTCATCCACGCACCATCATATCCCTCCTCTTTCTCTGGCGACCAGGACCCACCCGTCAGTTTCCCCTTCCTCCTTTTCCCTTTCCTTTCTTGCCATGCTCATTCACCCTATAAGACCCACTATCGAGCCCCTCCCTCTCTCCCTTTCCGCTCACCACCCGAACTCGCACCGCCGCCCCCTAATCCACCCGTGCCGGTGCTCAAACGACATCGACGTCTCACCCAGGATCTCCACCATGCCTTACCGCATCCGTAGGTGCCTTCTTCTCCTCATTTTGGTAACCAGTTGCACGGATTCACACTCACCGGCAGTGGTTTCTCTCTCTAGCTCGTCGTCACCATCGACAAGATCCTTCAGAGCCCTCGCAAACACCTTCCTCGGACTCGCGGTGAGCCACTCTACCTCCCTGTACCCTCCTTTCTATGAATGTCACTCTAGAGCACCGTATCAGCGAGCTCCCGATCATGCCGTCCATGGCGCCGCTGTGGGACCGTCTTCCCGATGTGTCTCCCCGCCCTCGTTTATGCCGTGTCGAACTCACATCGTTGTGCTCGTCGCTTCGGTGCCCTCGGTTTGGTCTGGGGCGGCCAAAATCACCGTACCGGTGATCACTGGTGAGCTTGGGCCATCGACATTCATGGCGCTGGTGTGCAGTTAGCAATGCGCTTTTATAGTTTAGCCCCCAGGTTTTCAAGGGATCAACCCGCGGTCCAACATCAGTTCAAAAGTATTTCTTTTCAATCCTATCTTCTTCTATTTTAGCCCTTGTACTTTTGGAAAATAGTGCGCGCCATCTAGAACACATTACAGTTCAGTTTTAACTCAAATCCAGTTTGTTTTATTTACAAAAATGCCACTGAAACCTTATTTCATGCATAACTTTTGTGTTTTAAGTCCAATTAAAGTGATTCTTTCACTCACGTGTTCATAGCAGTACGTAGATTAGTTTTATAAGCTTTTCAGTCTATGTTTCTACTATTTGGTGTACTATTCTAATAGAAGTATCTTTGTATGCATGTGATGATTGGAATAGATGCTTGATTAGTGAATTGGAACATGTTTAGAGGGTGATCTGTTCGAGGTTCTAGAAAGGTAAAATTTGCATTCAAATGATAAACGGAGAGTGAGATATGCTCATTTTACTACACTACTATCTATCCAACTCGTCGGAAAAGTTTAGAACAATTATCTTCTTGTATACCCTATATATCTCTTGTCTTTGATCTTGTGATACCTACTCTCATTAGGCCATTATCTCTTAAAGGTTATATATTTTGGATATATGAGACTTATATGATGTATCTATAGATGGTGAACACTAGGAGGAACAACCAAGGAAGCGAGCACTTGCCGCTACCACCCCCTATCACTATGGAGCAACTGATGAAGATGCAAACTCAACTGCTTTAGCAGATGGCTCAGAGTATGCAGAATAATGGGAATGGGAATGCGAATGCACCCCCCCCCCCCAGTTAGAGATAAGAGGGGAGAGTTTCTGAAGGGACATCCGCCTGTCTTAAAGCATTCCACTGACCCTCTCCAAGCTGATGATTGGTTACATGCAGTTGAGAGGCAACTGGAGATTGAATAATGTGATGATAGGGAGAAAGTGTTGTATGTAGCTAGGCAACTGTAGGGGGCTGCACTTGACTGGTGGGAGTCATTCTGCTTTGGCCATACTGAAGCAAACCCCATAACTTGGCAAGAATTCTGTAATGCTTTCTGTTCTCACCATGTTCTTGCTAGGTTGATGAAGCTAAAATAGAAGGAATTCCTTGCTCTCAAATAGGGAGGCATGACCGTGGTGGAGTATCATGACAAATTCATATAATTATCACGGTACGCACCTACTAAAGTGGAAGATGATGAGAAGAGGCAGGACTATTCATGGAAGGTTTGAATGATGGTCTCTAGTACCAACTGTTGTCCCATACCTTTGCTAGTTTCCAGTAGCTAGTGGACAAGGCCTTGGTTGTAGAGAACAAGCGCCATCAAATGGAGGACAAGAAAAGGAAATTCTAGGGGCAACAGTCCAGGAGCAACACTCGTGTCCGCACTGCTCCTCAGCAAGCTTACCCACCGCAGCGCTATCAAGGTTAGTCCAATTTGATCAACTGCAACCAACAGCCACAGCGTGCACAGCAGTAGCTCTACAGGGCACCAGTTTAGTGTCAGCAGCAAGCTAACAATGTTCCTATGAAGGTCAATGTTCCTAATGCTCCACCAAAGAATGGCACACCAAAGGTGCCAAATGCAGTCAATGACAATAGATGCTTCAACTGTGGAGAACCAGGACATTACTCCAATAGATGTCCTAACAAGATGGCTAATATGTAGCAGAACTATGTCCATGGAAAGGTCAATCATGTGACCGCAGAGAGAGCTCAGGAGGCACCTGATGTGGTGATCAGTACGTTTCCGATCAACTCAAACTCAGCTACAGTTCTTTTTTATTCTGGTGCTTCACATTGCTTCATAGCATATACTTTCATAAAGAAGCATGGTATTCCTGTATGTGTTATGAAGAAACCCATGATAGTAAACTCACCTGGAGGGGAAATGAAAGTAAATTGGATATGCTTAGCTGCTAGTCTCATCATAAGGGGGGTAGAATTTCAAGCCAACCTTGTAGTCATAGACTCATCTAGAATTGATGTTATCTTGGGTATGGATTGGTTGAGGTCCCAGAAGGCAGTTATAAATTGTGGTAACAGTTCCGTGAATCTAACCACTCCATCTGGAGAGAAAGTTGAGTATGTAGCAACACAATCAGCCTCAAAAATCTGTCGGGTTAATCAATTGAAGGGCACAACAATACAAGATATACGGATAGTAAATGAGTATCCAGATGTCTTCCCTAATGAGTTACCAGGTATGCCACCTAAACGAGATATTGAGTTTATAATTGAACTTTTACCTGGAACTACACCCATAGCTAAGAGACCCAATAGAATGGGAGTGAATGAATTAGCAAAACTTAAGAAACAAATAAGAGAACTGCTAGATAAGGGTTATGTCCAACCTAGTTTTTCACCTTGGGGAGCACCAGTGTTGTTTGTAGAGAAGAAAGATGGTACATAAAGAATGTGCATAGATTATAGATAACTTAATGAGGTCACAATTAAGAACAAGCATCCACTACCTAGAATCAATGATCTGTTTGACCAGTTGAAAGGAGCTTGTATATTTTCCAAGATCGACCTATGATCTAGATACCATCAGTTGAGAATAAGATGTTCTGACATTCCCAAAACCGCTTTTGTGACCCAATATGGATTATATGTGTTCATAGTCATGTCTTTTGGTCTGACAAATGCACCTTCTTACTTCATGTATTTGATGAACAAAGTATTCATGGAGTACCTTGACAAGTTTGTCGTTGTGTTTATTGATGATATATTAGTCTACTCTAAGAATGAAGAAGAACATGAGGAGCATTTGAGGCTAGTATTGCAAAAGCTTCGAGAACATCAGCTCTATGCTAAGTTTAGCAAATGTGAGTTCTGGCTAAAAGAAGTATCTTTCCTTGGCCACATAATCTATAATGGAGGAGTAGCAGTAGATCCCATGAAGGTTAGAGATGTGTTCAGTTGGAAGCCACCTCAGGATGTTAGTGAGATTCGGAGTTTCCTTGGTATGCCTGGGTACTATAGGAGATTCATCGAGGGATTCTCTAAGTTAGCCAAACCTATGACTACCCTGTTAGAGAAGAATGCCAAATTTGAATGGTCCAAGCAATATCAGGATAGTTTTGAGGAGTTGAAAAAGAGACTGACTTCTGCCCCAGTGCTTGTCTTACCTGATCTTATCAAAAGCTTCTCTATCTATTGTGATGCCTCATGACAAGGTCTAGGCTGCGTACTTATGCAAGAGGGTAGAGTTGTTGCCTATGCATCCAGACAACTGAGGAAACATGAGTTAAATTATCCGACTCATGATCCAGAGTTAGCAGTTGTGGTGCATGCTCTCAAGATTTGGAGGCATTACCTAATTGGTCATAACTGTGAGATCACAAGAGTTTGAAGTATATATTCACTCAGTCAGATCTAAATTTGAGGCAGCATAGGTGGCTAGAGTTGATCAAGGATTATGAACTTGGAAATACACTATCATCCAGGAAAAGCTAACGTTGTAGCAGATGCTTTGAGTAGGAAGAGTTATGTGAACATGGCCTATGCAACTCAATTACCTAGAGAGTTGTGTGAGTTCAAACATCGGAACTTGGTATTGTGGCTAACACTATGGAGTTAGAGGTAGAACATATTTTAGAACAAGAGATTCGTAAGGGACAGATGAATGATGAGAAAATCAAAGATATTACCGAGCGTATAGTGATTGGTAAAGCCCTAGGTTTCCACATGGATGATCAAGGAACAGTATGGTTTGGTAAAAGGATATGTGTGCTAGTAGTGAAGTCTATTAGAGAGTCTATTTTTAGGGAAGCTCATGACTCGGCCTATTCTATACACCAGGGAGTACTAAAATGTATCTTGATCTTAAAGAGAGATATTGGTGGTAAGGACTAAAAAGAGATGTAGCTGAACATGTGGCCCTATGTGATACATGCCAAAGGGTAAAGGCAGAGCATCAGAGGCTAGCAGGTTTACTTCAACCTATGAAGATAACTGAGTTAAAATGGGAAGAAGTTGGAATGGATTTCATAGTGGGATTACCCCGTACACAGAGGGGATATGACTCTATCTGGGTAATTGTAGACCATCTGACAAAAGTAGCACATTTCATTCCTGTCAAGACAACCTACTCTGGTGCAAAGTTGGCAGAGCTATACATGGAAAGGATTGTATATTTACATGGAGTACCGAAGAAGATTGTTTTAGATAGGGGTACATAGTTCACATCTCATTTTTGGTAGAAGTTGCATGAGTCTATGGACATGAAGTTAAACTTTAGCTTAGCTTATCATCCTCAGACAGATAGGTAGACTGAGAAAACAAATTAGATTTTAGAAGATATGTTGAGAGCTTGTGCTTTACAGTACGAGACAAGTTGGGATAAGAGTTTGTCCTATGCTGAATTCTCTTATAATAATAGCTACCAGAAAAGTCTTAAGATGGCACCATTTGAAGTGTTGTATGGCAGAAAGTGCAGGACACCACTATTTTGGAATCAAACGGGGGAAAGTCAAGTCTTTGGACCAGAAGTTTTGCAACAGGCGAAGAAACAGGTACAAAAAATAAGGCAAAATTTGAAGGTCGCACAGTCTCGACAAAAGAGTTATGCTGACACCAGAAGGAGGGATTTGGTGTTTGAGATTGGTGATTTTGTTTATCTCAAAGTTTCACCTATCAGAGGAGTTAAGAGGTTTCATACTAAGGGAAAGTTGTCACCCAGGTATGTGGGACCCTTCAAGATCATCAAAAGGAGAGGAGAAGTTGCTTACCAGAGAGAATTACCAGAACAACTTTTAGGTGTTCATGATGTTTTCCATGTATCACAGCTTAAGAAATGTTTGAGGGTACCTGAGGAAAAGTAACCTTTGGATGAACTGGATATCCAAGAGGATCTATCATACAAAGAATATCTAGTGAGAATCTTGGAAATAGCTGAGAGAATCACAAGGAGCAGGATTATAAGAATGTGTAAGGTTCAGTGGAATATGCATTCTATAGATGAGGCAACTTGGGAAAGAGAGGATGATCTAAAATCTGACTATCCTAATCTTTTCGAATCATCTGAATCTCGAGGACGAGATTCATCTTAAGGGGGTAGGTTTGTAATACCCTAAAAATTTATTATTAATTAGTAATTAAAATTGAGTATTTAATTCATTTTTATGCATTTCAAACTAGGTTAAAATAAACTATAAGATTTAGTAACATGATTGCTGCATCCATACCGCGGCATTTTAGTTTTTGTTTGAGTGTAGGGTTAGAGTTGAGTGGCTTTGAAATCAAATCTAATTTGAATTTGGAGCAAGTTTGTAAAAACCAGAAAAATGGAAAACAATTTCACTTTTCTTTTCCTTTCCCACACACCATTCTGGCCCAAGACCGTTGGTGGCCCAGCTCCCATGCCTTTTCTTCCCTTCTGATTTGCGCGCGCGGCACGTCGATGCGGCCTACTCGGTGGCCCGCTCCAGCGCCGTTCGGCCCAGGCAAAGCCTGCTCTACGCCCATATCCGCGCACCACGGTATCCTCCCTCCCTTTTCTCTGGTGACTAGGACCCGCCCATCAGTTTCCCCTTCCTCCTTTTCCCTTTCCTTTCTCGCCACGCCAGGAAGCCACGCCTACCATCTGTAGCGGCGAGTCAGGATGGCAAGCTCAATCCATGGTGATGGCTGGCGGGTGATGCTCCTTCCCTTTCCTAAGACGCTCATTCACCCTATAAGACCCACTGCCGAGCCCCTCGCTCCCTTTCCGCTCACCACCCGAGCTCAAACCACCGCCCACTAATCTGCCCACGCCAGTGCTCAAACATCGTCAACGTCACACCCAGGATCTCCGTCGTGCCTCGCCGCATCCGTAGGTGCCTTCTTCTCCTCATTTTGGTGACTAGTTCAATGGATTCACACTCATTGGTAATGGTTTCTCTCTCTAGCTCACCGTCGCCATCAACCAGATCCTTCAGAGCCCTCCCAGACGCTGCAAACACCTTTCTCGGACTCACGATGTGCCACTCTACCTCCTCGTACCCCCCTTTCTGTGAATGTCGCTCTAGAGCACCGTATCGGTGAGCTCTAGATCACGCCATCCATTGTGCCGCCATGGGACCGTTGTCCCAACGTGTCTCCCCACCCTTCGTTTATGCCATGTCGAACTCGCGTCTTTGCGCTCGTCGCTCCCGTGCCCTCGGTTTGGTCTGGGGCGGCCGGAATCGCCATGCCAGTGATCACCGGTAAGCTCGGGCCATCGGCATTCATGGCATAGCCACACTGGCACTGCACGCCGATGAGGGGACTCCACCTGTTCATCTACGCCATTAGATCACAAGTGGCCAGCTCTGATTAGAGCGTACCCCTTCGGGTCATGACCGGTCCACCGTGGACCATGGACGCGGTGCACAGCGCCCATGTCAGCGCATCCACATGCACCTGGTGCACCGAACCAACCAGAGCATGCCGCATGGTGCCCAATCAGCGGCCACGCGGTCAAACCACAGCCAGCCATGCACTTTTGAAGTTTAGCCCCTGGGTTTTAAAGGAATCAAACCGTGGTCCAACATCAGTTCAGAAGTATTTCTTTTCAGTCCTGTTTTCTTCTATTTTAGCCCCTATACTTTTGGAAAATAGTGCACGCCGTCTAGAACACATTACAGTTTAGTTTTAACTCAAATCCAGTTTGTTTTATTTACAAAAATGCCACTAAAACCTTATTTCATGCATAACTTTTGCGTTTTAAGTTCGATTAGAGTGATTCTTTCGCTCATGTGTCCGCAGCAGTACGTAGATTAGTTTTATAAGCTTTTTAGTCTATGTTTCTACTATTTGGTGTACTGTTCCAATAGAAGTATCTTTGTATGCATGTGATGATTAGAATAGATGCTTGATTGGTGAATTGGAACACGTTTAGAGGGTGATCAGTTCGAGGTTTCTAAGGAGACCAGCAGTACCAGGAAGCAGACTTTGAGGAAGGCAAGTATAGCAAAGGCCCCTTGTACCTATGAACTCTACAATTCATATACATGCATGTGTTTAAATTTGAATTACCTTTAAGGACTTTACCTAGATTACTATTTGTACCACATATCCTTGATACCTATGGTTTGGGATGCATTTTGGATAGATGCTGCAGTGCTCAACATAAAATAATTGTTAAACATGACTAAAGGTATTATGCAATATGTTAAAATGGAGCTTTTTAGCAACACTTAGGGGGCTAGAGTACTAGGATGAGTGCTCTAGTGCCTCTCCATAAGGACTTAATCCTAAAGCGGCCACCCAGGAGGTTTCATAAAACCCTGAGTGTCATATGGCTCTGACTTTAACCTATTAACTAGATTGTACTAGCTCGTCTGTAGCTTTCCATAACGGCAAGAGGGGGGCACTAGTTGGTATGTTTCTTTTACTGCTAGGGTGTGTACCGTGCCGTGACCATGAGTGCCACTCCTAGAAGAGGGCCACATACGGCTAGACGGTTGAAACCTTAGCAGCTACGACCTATTAGTGCGACTAGTGAAGGGTTACGTAGTGAAACCCTGCCACACTTCCTAGGTAGAGGTGATGTGGGCTTTGCAAACCCGGCATTGGGAATCATGGCTCGGTGGGTAAAGTTGTACAATTTATGTAGAAATATTTAACCTGTTATAATAGTCGTGCTCACGGATACGAGCGATCTAGATCCTTCATGATTAGTGCTTACTATGGGGTTGGGAATTGACATAAACTTGAATATTCATTATTACCACTTGGGTTGGGTTTATTCATTAAAGTAGTGATTTAGGATGCTAAAACTTGACCAACTAAAATTGCTAACTGCAGTCAAACCATGTCTAGCCTTTGAGCCTAATAGATCCCTTTGATATACTTGCTAAGCATGGTGCGCTTACACTTGTTTTACATTCAATGAAAATCTTGGATGGGTAACAGATAACGTGTATGAGGAGTTTCCAAAAGATGTCTAGGATTACTAGGGTGATGTCCCCCAGTTGGAGTCCCTGTGGCGTTTTGGGCTTAGTCTTCTATTCTATGTAATAATGTTGCCGATGAGCAAGACTTATGATAACTATGTGATGAAATATGCGATGTAATAAAGTACTTTACTTTGATATTATTGCAATTTGAGATTATATGTGTGTTTGGACATCCTGGGCACACATATATGAGCACTTGGTTTTGTTATGCAAAATTGGGTGCGACATCCATCCGACAAAGGTAAGATTCTGGGGCAACCAGAAGATCTAGAAACTACAAATCTTATCGATATTCACAATGCAGCTTACTACTACACGGAGCCATCGATGGGAAGGTGGATAGATTATTCACTACCCGACAACAAGGGCGATCCTGGGAGACCTGTCATCCCCATCGCCATTGGACCTCACATCTTCTAGGAAGCTGTCTGTGACTTTGGAGCAAGTGTCAACATCATGCCTAAGGTAATTTATGAGAAAATCCTATGAGATCCTTTGTTATACACAAATATGCATTTGTAGCTTGCAGATCAGTCACTCTGCTACCCCAAGGGAGTTCTTGAAGACACCATTATTTGAGTGGGACAGCCATATATTCCCGCATACTTTGTGGTTTTGGAAACAGTTGGAGATGAAAGGGCACCCATCATCTTGGGTTGACCTTTCCTAAGCACTGCAAAGGCCATCATCTACGCAAACAGTGTAAAGATCTGCTTCATAATAAAGGACAAGAAAGAGAAGTTTTCTTTCAAGAATCATATCCTGCAATCTCTTGGACATCCACAGACACCATACCCATCCGTAGAGACAATAGTGACTAAGAAGAAGAAGAACAGAAGAAGAAGGAAGAACAAGGTCAAACAGCCAAAAGAAGAATCAGTCAACATGATCAACACACTTAGATCAGAGCACGACCACCTCCTCGCTTCACCATTCCTTGACAAGAAGGATGATCCTGGTGTACTGACGATCGAGTGTACCATTAAACAAAGAATCTTCCACAAGACCTTCTACGATATTGGATCGGGTGTCAACATAATGTCCAAGGTAACATATGAATATTTATTTGGTAACGAACCCTTGTACCCTACATATATGCAGTTGCAGATGGTGGACCAATCAATCCGATTCTTGGAAGGAATAGCAAAGGACATTATGGTAAGAATACACGACCACTTTGCCGCTGTCGACTTCATGGTTTTCGACATGGGAGAAGAAGACGATACACCCATCATTCTGGGAAGATCGTTCCTCAACACCACCAATGCGATCATCTATGTCGGATCTGCACAAGTCCACTCCCAATTCCCTAGAGAAAAGGTATGTTGTTATTTCAATAGTTATACTACTTATAAGTAGTCGAAGACGAACTGCTCTAGGAGGAGATGTCAATCATCCTGATGTCAAGGGAACCAACCTCTGTGGAATGAATGGGAGGAAGATGAACAACCTGAAGAATTTGTGAAAAAGGAACCTACACCGCCTAAGTCAAGCCCACCGACCAAGCAGGTGTGGAAGGAGAAGGTGACATCATCAGAATCACAAGAGGTGCAACCATCAGGGTCTCCATCACCGACATCGAATGATGCACCCGAAGAATGAATAAGACCGAAGTAAAGTCCTGTCCGGAGGACTTAAAAATCTGAACCCTCACTGTGAGGTAATATCGGTAGTCATCCATATTTATTTTCAGTATTGCATGAATTGTTCTTACTTTAGCATATGTACTTTTCTACATTAGCATTGTATTAGTTAAAAATATATGCATACATCTAGTTATATTTCATTTTCTGCAAATAAAGAAAAATAAAAAGTTTCATTACTGCAATCATCATCGCATAAGAAAAGAAAATAAAAATATTATTGCATCCTTAAGCCCCATGTGAATAATTTTCATGGTGTAATAAGCCTAAGGAATATTCACCGTGGTGGCATAAAAATAATATATATATATATATGCTATGCCTACATATTTTCTTTCTTGCATATAAAAAAATAGAAAATCTAAAAATATTAGATAGACATCCTATTAAAATTTTGCCATTAGAAAATCTATCTAAACCCACAAGAACAAATCTCTGAATGGCTGATCACTAACCCCTTATCTTAATCAAGCCACGAGTTTGTTCTTGTTGGAGTATTTTGCAGGATGATTCACATGATCAAGAGCAAGTTCACTCGGTTATCTTTATCTCACTCCACTCATGGATGAGGAGGACATACGCTGACAAACCCTCTCTGAGAAAGATCAATCGACATCCAACAATAGACCACGGCAACATCCAGCTTGGGGGAGGAGCATCCCCCGTGTATCTAGCTAAGTATTTCCTTCCTTTAGTTTTACTATTAGTAAGTTTGCTTTATATTAGCTAAAGAAATAAAAAGATGCATAACAAAATAAAAATTTATCTTTGCCAGTTATATATATATTATAAGGTGTGATCTTAAAACTTGAAACAAAATAAAAAGTGTGTTTAGTTTTCTTTCTAGTTTGATTTTCCTTAAAAAAAAGAGAAAAGAGCTAAATAAATAAAAGGACTATGACGCTCTTACAATGGAAATGATGAATAGTTGCTCTGTCGTAATTCCTTTCAAGTACCTAGTTTTTAGCCTTGAATTCTACCGAGTTTTGGATAAGACTGTTTTGATATAAGAATTTACTCTAAACTTGAAACTCGTGGGTAGCATATGCTTGATCTATGTCTAGGTAATTGACGGATATGATATGAGAAGGTCTAAGCTACTATTTATCTTCTTCCAAGTGATACTAGAGTTTCAGAGATTTATCTTTTGAAAAATATAAAAATGCTTCATGATGGGTTCCTTGTATGACAAAGCTTGAATTTCTACCGGAGCCATAAATGATATTTAGACTAGGAAAACTTCTACTCATATATGTTGCTTGCTTTTGTATTGAGTTTAGTCAAGCTTTGGTGACCCTTATGAGAGGTTTGTCATGCTCTTAAAATCAATATCACGTACACACCACCCACATATGCACTACTCCTACTCTGGGGGCAGGCGCAAAAACATGCCATTCCATTTAGATCCACTAAAAAATGTTTTACCCCTACACAAGGAGTGAACACCAAAAATATACCCTATAGGATATCCCCCACATAAATGCTCCAAAGTTCTTGTTGCTATATGTCAAAAGTTTTGTTGCAGAAAAAGAAACATGTGGCTATGCAAAAGTTATTAAAAAAAGAAAGAGTATTGAAAAAATAGACAAGTGTCCAAGATATCTAAAACATTGGGTACTCAGATGCCCGCCTGAAAAAAAAAGAGAAGAAAGAAAGAGATGAATAAGATAGCCCATATTTTCTTACAAGGTTATGTTTACAAATTCTAGAAAAAGAGATAAGTTTTCAAGGAGCAAAGTAGAATTAGGTTAGCCACCATATATATACCATGCATTCACACATGCACATCTTGATTTGATTGTATGACTCAACTCTCTTTGGATCTGAGGTTTGACTTTACAATATATGTATTGCAAGTATGCTCTTTCATGCTTTTTCCACTCCTATGAGCTCCATATAAGCTTTAGGTGTAGGAAAAGAAAGGCATAACATCACAATTGTCACAGAACCAGCCAATTTATAAGAGCACAAGTACAATGGCAACCACCGGGGCGGTCACACTATCATACTTGATCCCGTATAAACCCGGTAGTCCATCGAGTGTCGCGAAGGACCTTGATTCATAACCAACATACAAACCAAGATCATACATGATTCAACATACATGTCACATGTTACATAAAGTTCACAAGTAGTTCAACATACATCGGAGTTCAAATATAATTATTGCAACACGAAGTTCAAATTCAGTAGCGGAAGCAACATAGTTTTAAAACATCTCACACACATAGTTTAGATACGCGCCAGTTCCATGATCAAGTCCAACAAAAGCAACCTGAACAAACTAATATAGAAGGACCCTGCCCATGGTCTCACTCCTCGTCCACCGCTGGAGAGAAGCAGTTCTTGCAATAACCATGATATATAGTACCATCTGCAACAAGTGGGAATAAACCCTGAGTACGAGAAGGTACTCAGCTAGACTTACCCATCATAAACCAAAAATAAAGTGACACCAAGGATTATGCAAGGCTTTATAAGTGGAGCTAGCTTGACATCATTTTGCATAAAAAACCACTAGTTGAGCTACACATTTTATAATTCGGTCATCAAGTTAATTATAGCTATTCACTCTAGATTATCAACTAACCTGTGCCAAACATGTTGTATACAAATATGTAGCATCACATTAGTAACCATAGCCATTTATTGTATCATAATCATAACCATTTCACTTTCATCAACTTACTACGATAGAAGGAAGATCAGTCAAGTTTCTCACTATCCGAGAGAGATGGCGATTCGAATTGATTGCAACCAGCTGGGCAGAAATCCTAACACAAACCTAGACATACCTACGTCAAGGTAGCCTTAGGTCACCTTTGGTACAACTCATGTCGTATGTCGCGGGTTCGATCAGTGCCACACACTCAGGGACTGACCAGCTACCAGGAAGATCAGGCCCGGCCTACCGTTGGACTCACATTTGGCTCCCCGCATATCCTTACTACCTCCAGTGTGTGCACTCGTACAGAACGAGGCCTAGCCTGAGTTGAGCTACTCTGCTTCATGGTCGGAATGAGTTATCCAGCTAGCTAAGTGAGAGGCTATGTTCAAAATGACCGAGGACCAACAACGTTGCGGTCCTTAAGCGGCAGACGGAATCACCTGAGTCAACCTACAACATAGACTCTGTCTGACCTCCAATTACAACATGGTTCTTTTCCACGATAGCAAATATAGCCAACTGTGACTAGGTATCCACCTATAGCTCGCAGGTGATAGGAAATCACCCAACTTCTATCGAACTAAGCATGGCTAAGCATTTATTCAATACTGGACCTACATAGGGTTTCAAGATATAATTCTGGACAAGGAGATCATATGCATCAAGTGTTTCCAATCAATTCCTACAACCTAATGCATCAAACATAAAGAACTCAAGTTGGCATTTATAAAACATAGGAGACTTAGAATGCTCCGAGGCTTGCCTTTCAGATAGGCCGAGGGCTTATGGTCCGGGCACTTAGGCAGTTCTTCCTGGACCTGTCCTTCGCCTTCTGGAACTTCCTGCTACTGGGTCTCCTGCTGGTCCTCCTCTCCCATGGCCTCAAACTCTAGAAGTGTTATCCTCTCCGGCGATCCTATTGCATGAAGGTAGAGATAAATACAAAGAATGCACAAGGGATGGCATGAATGATAGGGTGCAATGCATGCATATATATACTCATTCTTAACAACAAGATGGCAAGGTGATGACAAGATTAATTTTATTTTACTGAGTAGGTGCATATCTCTTCTCTAACAAAGCAAACACACACTCACCATGTTCTAGCAACCTAAGATAAAGTTGTTCATCATCAGTAAGAGGCCTAAAACCTGCAGCTAACAACTTATCTTAATTAGCCTAAGCATCAAATCAACAAGCATCAAGCTCACACAAAGCAAACAAGTCAAGGAACTAGATGCAAGTGAATTATAGAGCAATAAATAGCTAACTGCATACAACCAATCAAAACTGGGCACAACCAATTGTACCAACAGGTTATATACATCCCAATATATTGTAAAGTATAATGGTTAAGCCCAAACCAACTAATTATATGCTTTTATTAATTTATTTCATAAACAAGGTGATCCATTAATTTATTCCAGTGCTCAATAAATTCAGGAAAAATTAGAGCAGCCTACACATACTCTCAAGAGACTACTATTCAAATTTCATGCCATTTGAATAAGTGTAGCAACCTCTACAAAAATGACAAGTTGCATAGGATTATAACAACTTGAATATGTTTAGCATAGTGAAAAGTGTCAAGCAACAGATTTACTATTTTTCCTATAGCCCTCATAACACAAGAATGCTGTGGAAATTAATTCATGCCCATATGTTCTATAAATCTACCATAATTAATTCCATAAGAAACTAGCATTTAATCAAGCTAAAACTAGAAATCATATTCCAAGCATGCTTACTGTAGGTTTAGTATTTTGCCTAGCTACAGCATGTCAAAACATGACCACCAAAATAGGAATCACATTTTTAGCATCTCCCAAACTCAAGTTATGGGTTTTTCAAGATTAATAGGGAATAAACAAGATAATTTAAACAAGGTACCAAACTGTAGCACATACCAAGTTACATATTTTTAATAGATAGTACTCATCAAGATGAAGGTAACAAAATTTGGTTCACTCAATTTGGACACTCCTAGAATTAGTTATGAATTTTACAAGTTTAGTACAATTTTTGGAAAACAAATAAAGAAAAACATCAAAACCCTGATAAATGCTAAGTGCACCTGGCGTACTGCACCCAGAGGCACTAACAGCTGGGTCCCACAGTCAACTCGAACCCACATGTCATAGGTACAGAAGCAGGGCGGCGCTTTGACGCGAAAGCTCACCGACGGCGAGGTCTCCGGCGACATGGTCACCACCATCGTGCTCTCCACCTCCGTGCGCATCTACTAGAGGGGTTGGTCGGCCAAGGGGCTCGCGAAGCTAGCTCAACAGTGGGCATGGCGGATGGTGGCGCTGCACGGTAGCGCTCTAGACATCTCCGGCCATGACAAGCTCGGGCGAGCTCGGCTATGGCTTTAGGGTTACACAGTGAAGGTCTAGGGTTATGATTAAGGCTTGTGGTGACGCCGATGAGGCATGGCAGTGTGCATGGCGGCGATGCGGCTGGTTCATGGCAGTGCGGTGTGGCGTTAAGCCTCTAGCATGGCTGGTATTGGCCAAAGGCCAACGGCTACAGCTAGCACAAACCCTAGTGACTACGAAACAGGGGAGAGAGAGAGCAGTGTAGGTGCGAGGCGGCTCGGACACGGCGAGCTCAAGCTCGGCGGCAGCGATGGTGGCCGTGGCTACAGCGCATGGGCCCTAGGGCTTTACCTGGGTTCAAACATTGGCGTTGGCGGCTCGTGAAGATAGAGTGGGTCACGGCCAAGCTGTGGGTGTGGTTAATTGGATAGTGGTGCGGCGTGGGTGGCGAACTAGGCCGGTGAAGGCTCGACGGTGGCGCTGCTGCGGTCGCCTCCGCTCTGGCGCTACATGAGAACGAGAGAGCGAGGGAGAATGGAAGTGAGCGCATGAGGGAGTGAGCGCCTAGTCTTTGGCCCCTTTGGCATGGCAGCGCGGGCCCAAAGCTGGCGTACAACTACCATGCGGCACGCGCACCCGGACCGTGGTCGGCCACGATCGACTGATTTTGAATCGGCAAAGGCCGAGTTTAGGCCTAACGAACTGACTGAAACCCGATTTTTGATCCCCTATATCTCCCAAACCTTGATGAATATTGGCAAACCATTTTCACCATTTTGTAGAGCTACAAGAGTACTACAAAAATACTTTAAGAAGTTTGTCTAATTCGAACTAGTTTGCAAACTAAAAATCACCAAAGTTAGCTACACGGAAACTAAAAGTCAGTTTATGACAGCCATTTTTTTGTTTCAAAACAGCATTGAATTGATTTTTGAAATCCCTATTTGACCAAGCTAGGCATTGATTCAACTCTTGACCATTAAACAAAGTTTATTCCACATAACATGAACTACAACTTTCATTTAGGTCCCACTACCATGCAAGGTCTCTAAGTAGTTAGCCAAGATAGGTCAAACAATCAACATGATAAAGGTCATTCAAGTCATACCAACACTTAGAAGCAAATTTGGACCAAGTCATGAATACAAACATGGTTCCATTTTTCATCCTAAGTGTGTCTAAGTTGTTTTGGCGACCAAACAACACCCACTTGCATTAACCAAGCATGACCATAAGGCATATACATGTATAAATTAAGTATCACATGTGATAAACATAGAGTGAATGAAACAAAATTTCATGTGCTCATGATCATGAATGAATGAATGATGCTTATGCTCATGCAATGCAAGTGAAAAATGCAAGCTTAACACTTGGGGTGTTACAGCCCCTCCCCCTTATAGGAATCTCGTCCCGAGATTGAAGTACCTACCATTTTTCATAAAATGGGGGGTAAACTTCACGTAGATAATCTTCTCTTTCCCATGTTGTATCTTGTTCACTGTGGTTGTAGCCCCCGCTGCGCCTAGATGTCGGTTGTACCCAATCTTGAAGGCCTTCTCGCAACATCGTTGCTACCGTTGGAGGAACTAGACAAGGAGCGCCATGGCAATGAAGAAAAAAAGATGGTTGGCTTAAGAGCTTTGTCAATTTGTATCTATTCTAGAGGTTTCAAGGAGGAACGCCCAAGAGGTGCATCTAGAGCCGGCTAAAATAGGCCAACCTTAAAGATGAAGAAGTGGAAAGGAGCAGTTAAGATGCGTGAGTCTAAGCATATGCTTTAGGGAAGACGAGGTACGCCGGTTCCCAACGGAAGTGGTGAGACGGTGTTTGTAAAACCCTAAAATTAGCTACTTTCTAAAAAGAGTAAAACGATTTCTGTTAATTTTTTTGTGCTCATAAAAACATAGGTAAAAGAAAACTTTCTTTAAATTAAATCCAACATAAGGGTAGCAACATGTTTGCGCAAACATGCAGTTGCATTGGAACTTTTGTGATGAGTGGTTTGGATGCCGTTGCATTGGTACTTTTGTGATGAGTGGTTTGGAAAATAAATTTAAATCTCAATCTTCAAAATATTATTTTTAAGTAGTGGTTTAAAAAGAAATTGAAAACTTGCAAAAACAAAAGTTAGATAAGATACTTTGTTTTCAAAATCCAAAGGCTTGGAAAAGGTTTTGAGACGCGTTAGAACGATGCCTCTCTTTCTGGGAATCTTTCCGACCTTTTTCGAGATTAAATTCCTATTTCTTGGAGCTTTGTCTTTTTCCTCGATCAATGCAAAAGTCTTTTTTGGGAGCTAAAACCACTTTGGTTGTGTTCCTCATTCTTCCATATATCCCTAGGAATTTTTCTAGGATTTTTCGGAGCTCAGAGATATTTTTCGAAGCCTAAATAGTAATTCCTGATTTTCTGTAATTATTTTAATTCCGAAAATCAATAATGGCTAAAATATCTTCACTTTCCAAAATCAACAAACCCTGTGTATATATATATGCCGGCGTAGCCCTCGATGCGCTGATTCCGCAAGTACAGCCCGTTTCGCGAGCCGCCACTCCTATCACCGTAGATCGGACGCCGAAGTTTGGCACAGCTAGGTTTCCGGCGAACTCTTCGGCGAGCTTTTCCGGGCAAACCGTCGCGTTCCGGCGTCAACCACCACCACCAAAAGGTAGATCTCGTCGTCCTCTACGCCGTGGTATAGTTCTTTTCACGAATCCATCACTGTTTGATCGTTTCCCTTTCGTTTTTTCTTTTCTATTGACATTTTCCGGCGAACCTCCATGGCTGGACAGAGGTTTTTCGTTTTTCGTTGATCTGCGCTGCAGCACCGTCTCCGGAACTTAGCCGCACCCCTGCGCTACCTGCTAGCCGCCTGGACCGGCTGCGCTCACCCCAGCCTGATCACCTCCTTGCGGCCCCTCTCTGAGCAGGCCACCGGCATCATGCTGATGCCGCTCGGGCTTGCCGTGCAGGCAACCGCGGCACCCGCGGGCCACCACCGCGGGAAGGAGCCACTGCGCCGGCGGCCAGCAGGCCCTGCGGCCGAGGCCCCTGCCCCACTACCGGCCATCCTCGACTTCCCTTCCGCAAGCAACAGCAGCACCTCCCATCGCCATTGCATGTCTGTACGTACGAACAGACAGGAAGAAGATGAGAGAGGGAGGTAGAAGACGAGGTATTTACGAGTTTGCCACCAGTCTTTAAATAATCGTAGTTTATTCGTTTTAGCTCCGTTTCAGTTCATTCCGATTGCGTTAGTTTCGTGTCATGTAGATCTACGTAGTAGAGTTATTAGTTTATATGTCACATGTTTATGAATTTATTTTATTAAAATATTAATTGTGTCTATAATTAATTAATCGCTGATTAATTAAAGTCGATTTAGGTTTTTGATTTCGATTTGATTGCGCGAGTTTCATCGCAATGTGTGGTACGTGTTAGCAGCGATGTTTAACATGTCTCACATCTTGGAAATTTATAAGTTAAATATTAATTTGATTAAGGATTATTCAATAATTTTTTAATTAAAAGCAATTTAAGTTCTAATTCTGTTTTGCACCGTTTAAGTTGCGTTTGGTTTGTGCTGACGTGAACTATATGTTAGGGGCAATGTTTTTCATGTCACATGTTTTTCCATATATAGCTAAATGTTAAATTGATTAGTATATTTGCACACTAGTTTGGAATTAAAAGCAATATAGGTGCTTAACTTTGATAATTTATACTTAAAAGTTAATATGATTAATTGTTAACTTAAAAGTGTTTCTAGAATATAATTTGATTAGCTGAACAAGATACATATGTGATAAGTACGAGTAGATGCTGTCTCATGCTTAATTCCTTCGCGAAGGTAAAGTTTAATTGTTATGTGATAACATTATAAATAATACATCATTAGCTTTAACTCGACTTTTAAAACTAAATATGTTGTGATTAATCTAAATCAATATTGCTCATATAGTTTTTCTTAGCTAATCTAAAACAAGCTCATAGTTGTTTCTTTTATAATATAATATAAATCTTTTGATAGTGGTTTTCTTTTAACCGTAGCTCCTTTCTTAGTGTCTCTTGCGTTCTCATAACCGTAGCATCGAGCCGTTCTTGTTGCGTTACTTTTGTTTTGGCGTGTTCTACGCAGTAGTGTTAGTGGTTCTCATGTTACTCAAATGTGTTTTGGTAGTTAAAAAGTTAATTGTATTAGTACTATCACTTGCATCGTTTTTGGGATATAAAGTCAAAATAGGTTTTATACTATGCTCTTTCTTAAGCAATGAATCAAGTTGATTAATGAGAATATTTACATGCATTTCTACGGTTAAAATAAGTTAGATGGATAGGTTTTATTTTCTGTTGCACTGGAAATCCTTCGATAGTCGCTTTTTCGTTGAATCGCATATAGCGTGTCTTTTGTGTTTGTGTGTTCGTAGCGATACGCCATTTTGCTTATTTTATTGGTTAGTGTATTGTTCTCATATATTCTTGTTGTATGTCATGTATGGATGTTTGTGTGGTGATATATGGTTCAGTCAATCGGTGAGGTTTACGTGGTGATTAAGAAGCTGTTCTCTGAAGACTAGAAGCTGAGAATTGGAAGCAGAAGATTGAAAGTTGAATACTAAAGGCTTTTGAGTGTATTGCTTTGGGGGAAAAGCAATTTAAGGCAAGTGTACCAAAGGCCCCTTGTTACCTATGAACTATTACCATTCATATTCATGCATGTGTTTAATTTGAAATGCCTTAAGGACTTTACCTAGATGAATTCTTGTACCACATATCCTTGTTACCTATGGTTTGGGTATACATTTTGGATAGATGCTGCAGCGCTTAACATAAAATAATTGTTAAACATGACTAAAGGCTATATGCAATGTGATAAAATGGAGCTTTTTAGCAACAGATAGGGGGCTAGAGTATGGGGTTGAGTACTCTAGTGCCTCTCCATAAGGACTTAATCCTGAAGCGGCAACCCAGGAGGTTCCGTATAACCCCGAGTGTCATATGGCTCTGACTTTAACCTGTTAACTAGATTGTACTAGCTCGTCTGTAGCTCCAGTAAGGGGTAAGAGGGTATCTTTCCTTTTTCTGCTAGGGTGTGTACCGTGCTGCGATGCCCACGTGTGCCACTCCTTTGTAGCTACAACTTGTTAGTGCAACTAGCTAAGGGTTTCATAGTGAAACCCTGCCACAGTTCCTGGGAAGAGGTGTAGTGGGCCTTGCAAACCCTGGCATTGGGAATCATGGCTCGGTGGGTAAAGATGTATAATTTCTGCAGAAATATTTAACCTGTTATAACAGTCGTGCTCACGGATATGAGCAGTCTGGATCTTTCAAGATTAGTGGTTACTGTGGATGGTGGATGGTTGGGAATTGAGATAAACTTGACTATACTTTAATATCACTTGGGAATTGGGATTGTTCACTAAAGTAGTGATAAGGATGCTAAAATTTGATCAACTAAAATTGCGAACCGTAGTCAAACAGTGTCAAGCCTTTTTGAGCCTCATAGATCCCTTTTGATATACTTGCTAAGCATGGTGAGCTTACACTTGCTTTACTTTTCTATACTTGGATAAAAATCCCAGATGGGTACCAGATTGCTAGTCTGGAGGAGTTAGGCTTGTGGTCAACCAGTCAGTCGTCCCTATGGATTTGGAGTCTTCGCTAGAAGATCGGAGTCGACTTTCCACTGTCTATACTCTGAGGTTATATTCCTTTTACTAATACGTTATGTAATAAGTATTGTCTCTTGATATTACCCTTATTTGTGGCTATATGTGAGATTTGACTTCCTAGGCTCATATATAGTGTGTATCTGGTTTTGTCTTTAAAACCGGGTGCGGTAGTGTTGGAAGTTGGGACATTCAACACTCACTTAATTTACTGCTGGTAGACCAAACGGTCGTGTAGGGCCAGCGGCATAACACATATCTTAGTTGGCTCGTCGTTCTAAACAACGGTGGAATTCAACCCCACTATCACCTCCACGTTGATGGTTTAACCGTTGGTGCTAGAAGTTTCATCTTCTGGTTTGATTCCTTTCCAGGCCTCGCTATCGATCCAACCAATGGTGGAAGTATCACACAGTGGCTTCTGTCTTCTACGGCAGTGAGAATAGTGACAATGATCGCTCAATCTGTAGCTGTGTCTCTAGACCTTCTTAAGTGCATCTAATCACCAGTTGGCTCATGTCCACTCACCTCGGAGTATTTGGGGTTTGTATGCATTTTGGTGGGTTGCTTGGGACATAGGCCGGTTTTTGTCAAAAAAAATTATCCGGCTCACATTCACCCCTCTCTGGTCGTCTGCTCGGTGCTTTGGTCTAACACATCTTAACAAATATGTTAGTTCTAGTGATTGTGTTGTCGCCACTGTCACCAAAATCTCAATCAAATTATGGCCATGGGCACACAATTCTTACCACATATATACATATACAACAGGACGACATGTATTATACATCGGCTAGGTCAGCTATAAATCAAGGTTTTAAATTTTCGGCTATAGCTGTTTGAGAACGGTTTAGTTAAGTTTTTTCATGTATAATTTAGCTCTTAGTTGTCGCTATAGCCGGCTATACCTATTTTGAGACATATAGGTGGGTGGCTTAGGGGCTAGCTAGGCTTACGCAATGCAACTTCTTCATGTTTTGCACAAGTGCTAAGCCAGGCTACAGAAGCCAAAAAGGGGGGAAGAGGCTGGTTTGCTGATAACGAGCAAGGGCTTGTTTCTAGCAAGCCAGGCTTGGCTAGGAACCCATCAGTATCGCCTCACCTCTGAGCACCGCCTCCTCGTCTGTGTCTGAGATCCGGCATCCTCCGCTCGTCATCCCCACGTCCGACACCACCTCCCCGTCCATGTCCCCGGCTCACGTGCCATGGCGGTAGACCACCCTGGCCCCTCGATGATGAGCTCGTGTGGCCGGCATGGTGGTGGGCTCACATGGTGGGCCGGATGTCATGGCCAGCGTGAAGAGCAGCGGCGTTGGAGGAGGACAAGGAGGTCCAGCCCACCACATAAAGAAGAGCGGTGGCGGTGACGTGCGTGTCGTCTTCCCTATGCTGCGGTCATGGTCCGTCAAGGTCATCATCTCCCCTGTGTTGCAGATCTTCTCCCTCACCATGTGAGGCTGTAGGGCCAGCAGTGGAAGAGGAAGGAAGATGACGGCGCCGGAGGAGGCCCAAGCTAACGAGCAGAGGATGTGGATCTCGCTAGTGTTGAATACTGTTCGAATCACATGGTCATAGATCTAGCCAGGTACATCTTGTAAATAGATAGCATGTCCTAGTACATGAACTAGATAGAGATTAGAGGGAGGAGTAGTGCTAGGTTACCGACCATCATAGGCCTTCGATCCAGAGGCGTCTGCCATGGGCGTTGCATCGGTGTCTGCGCGAGGGCAGCGATGGTCGGTAAAGACGGTGTCGGTGATGGGAGGTTGAAGGGTCGAGATGGCGGACTAGAGGGGGGGTGAATAGTCTTTTCTAAAATTAATCGCGTTGGCTAACCAATATAAGTGCGGAATAAAAACAATTGGTCTAGCCAAGACTACACCCCTCTATATATGTTCACTAGTACCTTGCAAAGATACTAATTATGCAACTAAGGTGCCGGGCTAGCTAGAGCTCTCCTAACCAATCCTAGGAGCAAGGTCACACAAACCTATGCCACTAGTACTTTAAGCAACAAGGGAGCTCCTACACATGCTAGTAAGCAAAAGCACAAAGCCAACTAAGCTCACTAGCAAAGCTCAATAACAAGGCAACCAATGCCTAATTAGAGAGCGCAAATACTTAGCTACACAGACTAAGCAATATGACTAACAAGGTTACTAAAACCAAATTAGCCACTCAAGGGAGCTACTTCTATGCTACACAAGCTAGAAGGTAACTAGTGAGCTACACAAGCTAACTAATTACAAGAGCAACTACACAAGCACAATGTATGTGAAAGTAATTACAAGCTTGTGTAAGGGGGTTGCAAACCAACGGGAAGAACAAAGTTGACACGATGATTTTTCTCCCGAGGTTCACGTGTTTGCCAACACGCTAGTCCCCGTTGAGACAAGCTTCAAGGTTGCCGCCGGTCCTCTTGCTAGTGGTGACTCGCAAGTCACACTCTCCCACGTGGAGTGCTTACCACAAGCTCTAGCACTTGACCCGGCCGGACCACTTGTCGCCCTTCGCGTCTCGCTTTACTAGAGTTGCTCTTCGCGGCTCCCGCGGGGCGAGCACAATGCCCCTCACAAAGCTCTTCTCCGGAGCACCGCTCAAACTTCTTGCGGGCTTCGACGGAGACCACCACCAAGCCGTCTAGGAGGTGGCAACCTCCAAGAGTAACAAGCACCACCGGCTTGCAACTCGATCACCTAGTGCCACTCGATGCAACCTCACAATGCAATCGCACTAGAATCGCTCACTCACACAATCGAATGATCACTATCAAGTATATGTGTGATGGAGGGCTCTCAAGCACTCACAAGCATGGACACTAAGTCCCTTGAGGTGCTCAGCCCCAGTCATGGCCGAGGGCCACTTCTATTTATAGCCCCAAGGGCTAAACTAGCCGTTACCCCTTCACTGGGCAACGGTCGGGCCGACCGGACGCTCCGGTCGTGTTGACCGGACACTGGACCTCAGCGTCCGGTCGCCCACAGACGACCACGTGTCCCGATTCCAACGGTCACATGACTAGACCGGACGCTCTAGCTTCAACTGACCGGACGCTGGATCTGAATGCACCGGACGCTGGCAGGCTACGTCCGGTCGCGCTGACGTGGAGTGACGCTGGCGTCGGTCAACTGACCGGACGCTGGGTCTAAAAGCACCGGACGCTGGCTGGCTGCGTCCGGTCAGGCTGACGTACGGTGACGCAGTAGCTGGAGTGTGACCGGACGCTGGCTGTGTCCGGTCGAGTTGACCGGACGCGTCCGGTCATGCTCGGGAGCTTACTGGAAACGACCGGACGCTGAGGGTCCAGCGTCCGGTCAGTTGAAGTGCTGCGTCCGGTCGGCAGATGACCGTTGGGATTGGAAGATGACCGTTGAACGCAGGGGACACGTGGCGAGTATCGCGTGACCGGACGCTGAGGTCCAGCGTCCGGTCGATCGGACCGGAGCGTCCGGTCGGCCCGAGTTTTGCCCAGTGAAGGGGTAACGGCTAGTTTAGCCGTTGGGGCTATAAATAGAGTGGCCCTCGGCCATGGCTGGTGCTGAGCACCTTGGGGGACTTTGTGTCCATGCTTGAGAGTGCTTGGGAGCCCTCCATCACACATATACTTGATAGTGATCATTCGATTGTGTGAGTGAGCGATTCTAGTGCGATTGCATCGTGAGGTTGCATCGAGTGGCACTAGGTGATCCAGTTGCAAGCCGGTGGTGCTTGTTACTCTTGGAGGTTGCCACCTCCTAGACGGCTTGGTGGTGGTCTCCGTCGAAGCGCGCAAGAAGCTTGTGCGGCGCTCCGGAGAAGTGCTTGTGAGGGGCATTGTGCTCGCCCCGCGGGAGTCGCGAAGAGCAACTTTAGTAAAGCGTGTCATTGAGCTACCCTCACTCAAGGGGTAGGTTCTTGCGGCGCCCGACGTGCGGGCTTAGCGGGTGATGCTAATTAGCCGCCGAACCACCAAGTGAGCGGTCGACACAACGGGGACTAGCGTGTTGGCAAACACGTGAACCTCGGGAGAAAAATCATCGTGTCAACCTTATTCTTCCCGTTGGTTTGCATCCCCATTACACAAGCTTGCAATTACTTTTATACATATTAAGCTTGTGTAGTTGCTCTTGTAATTAGATAGCTTGTGTAGCTTGCTAATTACCTTCTTGCTTGTGTAGCATAGAAGTAGCTCCCTTGCGTGGCTAATTTGGTTTTAGTAACCTTGTTAGTCACATTGCTTAGTTTGTGTAGCTAAGTATTTGCGCTCTCTAATTAGGCATTGGTTGCCTTGTTATTGAGCATTGCTAGTGAGCTTAGTTAGCTTTGTGCTTTTGCTTACTAGCATGTGTAGGAGCTCCCTTGTCGCTTAAAGTACTAGTGGCATAGGTTTGTGTAACCTTGCTCCTAGAATTGTTTAGGAGAGCTCTAACTAGCCCGGCACCTTTGTTGCATAATTGTTATCTTTGCAAGGTGCTAGTGAACATATATAGTGGGGTATAGTCTTGGCTAGACCGATAGTTTTAATTCCGCATTTTTATCGGTTAGCCGACGCGATTAAATTTTAGAAAAGACTATTCACCCCCCCCCTCTAGTCGCCATCTCGACCCTTCAAGTGGTATCAGAGCCAGGTCTCTCATTTGTGGTCTTCACCGACCCGAGAGGATGGCGTCTAATGGGCTAGATGGTTGTGAGAATCACATTTTTAATGGCACTAACTTTGCACTTTGGAAAAATCATATGCTTGGTCATTTTCGTGCAAAGGGACCTAAATTTTGGTGGGTTGTCACTAGTGGTCTCTCCCATGTCTTGGATCATAGAACTCTAACCAAAGCTCAAAGAGTCCTCTATGAACTTGATGCAAATGCTTGTTGTTTTCTATTGGATGCTTTACATTTTGATTTGATGAAGCAAGTAAACTACAAGGGGACCGCTCGTGAGATATGGGACTCCATCAAGGACACCTTCGGTGATTCCTCCACATGGGATGATGGAAAATTCAAGAAGGAGGATGAGCCCAAGAAGGAGACACATGAGTGTGTTGAGCATAACCAAAATTTGGTGATTGTGGAAGATTGCTCCACCTCATTGTCAAGTGAGGATGATGATGATCAATCCACTACAAGTTCACTTGACAAGGTTGATGATGATGCCACAAGTGTTGCAAGTGAAGATGCTACCCCATGCACACTTGATGGTGATAATGGTTCATGCTCAAGCCATGATGAAGATGCTACCACAAGCCCATCCACTACACCACATTGTCTCATGTCACAAGGTGACACTAAGGTATCAAATGATAATGTGGTTGATCATGTTGATTCATATGATGAGCTTGTTAGTAGACTTGCTAGCATGACCATGTCTTTAGAAAATGAGAAAGCTAAAACATTGAAATTAGAAAATGAAAACTCATTTCTAAAGAACTCTTGTGAAGATCATAAGAAATTACTTGATGCATATAAATCTTCACTTGATGAGCTTAAATTGAATCATGAGACACTACTTGCATCTCATGATAAATTATTAGAAAAACAAGCTTCTCTCATTAAAGTGTTTACAAAGAAACTTAAAAATAATGAGAGTTCATCACATGGGTCAAATGATCAATCACATGTTGTTGCTAACCCTTGTGATGTAGGCAAGAAGCATGTATCCACCTCTTGTGATGATTTATTAGATATGCCATGCTCTTCACATATAGATGCTTGTTCTACTTCTATGTCTTGTGAGACTAACCTTTTGAAGGAGAACAATGAGCTCAAAAATGAAGTGAAGAAATTGAGCAACAAGCTAGAGAGGTGCTACAACTCTCAAGTCACCTTTGAGCATATGTTGAAAACTCAAAGAAACTTTGGTGACAAGAGTGGAGTTGGCTTCAAGACTAGCAAAGTCAATCATAAAGAAAGCCACAATGACACTAGTGGCATTGGCTTCAACAAGAGCAAGATCAAGGGCAAAAGATGGGGCAAGAGAAGATATGAAAGAGAGATGAAGAAGCAAGAACAAGAGAAGCTCTCTCATTTCATGTGCTTCAAGTGCCATGAAGTGGGACATCTTGCAAATGGTTGCCTCAATGAAGAAAAGCTCAAGTTGAAGAAAGAAGAAGAGAGGCTAAGGCATGTGAAGTGCTTCAAGTGCCGCACTTGGGGTCATCTTACCTCAATGTGCCCAACCAAGCAATTGGTGAAGCAACAAGTGAAGCCTCAACCAAAGCCACAAGTTGAGCAAGAGAAGACACCCCAAGAGCCAATCAAGATCAACCAACATGATGGTGATGATTTGATGATCAAGAAGAAGAAAACAAGAAGGGGTGGAAAGGCAAGGCATCCAATGAAAATTCAAGATGCCAAGATGATGAGCAAGAATGACAATGAGAAGAAAGTCTATGCTCACATCAAGTGCTTCAAGTGTGGAAGTACGGGACACTTTGCCTCTAAGTGTCCTAACAAGCTTGAGAAGAAGGCTCAAGCAATCCATGAGAGGCAAGGCAATGAGAAGCACCACATGAGCAAAGAAGAGAAGGCTCAAGCAAAAAGAAAGTGCTACTCATGCCGGGAAAGGGGACACATGGCACATTCATGTCCCCTAGGTAAAATTTCTAAGCCTATTTCAATTGATAATCATGATATGCTTAGAAAGGATAGTAATGGTACCTCTATGGTTGCTATTGCAAAACATCCTGCTACTCATACTAAGGCATTGCCTAAGTATGTTGCTCCTAACTTGAGAGGACCCAAAGTTGTTTGGGTACCATCAAAAAGTGGATGAATGTGTGTAGGTACCATTGGCATTGGAGGCTTGATTCAATTGTCTTCATAGTGATCATCATATGTTGAATCAAGATATGAAGCTTAGTGCACATCCAATCCCAATGCCATGACAAATTAAATGAAGTCCAAATATGCTACAACATACAAGTGTAAATTTCAAGTTGTTGGTAATTCATTGGATATATTTGATGACTTGCAAATAATTGAGTTGAAGCTTGCTAGTTGGATGGTCATGAGCTAACCAAGGTATATCTCTTGTTGATCATTTCATTTCGGTGCATATGAGATGATTGAATTGGATAAATATGCAATGTTGCTTGCTATGAGATGTTTAAATGGATAAGTTGATTAGTAATCAAGTTTGGATTGATTTGTGTTGGATAAATTCATGAGATGACATTTAGTAAGTGATTTGAATGGATATATGTCTTATGGAAGTATTCAAACAAGTTAGTATCAAGTTTGATTCATATTTGATAAAGTATAGCTCAATTGCTTGAAATCTGTCCTATATTCAAAATCTGAGCTAGCTGTGATCATAGCCATGTTTGAGTGATCAAATCTTATTGGATTGGCTTGAAAATTGGTGTACATGCTCTAGACTTATGGTATGAGATGCTGTACAAATTTCATGGAAATTGGATAAGAAATGCTTTGGTTTTGGAGTAGTTCTTGTCAGCTATAGTGCAGCAGTTTTTAGCATGTAGCAGTGGTGGAAGAATTAAAATTTGGCAGTTCATATGAGATCAAATGAAGCTAAAATTTTTATGGCTGCTAGATAACTTAGTGAAGCTCATCGCCACCAAAATTTGTGGTATTTGGATTTATACTTTGAGAAATATGCTTACTTCTTTGGAGAGTACAAAATCTGCCAGAAAAGTGACAAGCATTGGATTGATCTAGAGTCACTTTGATTGAAAGGTCCTCAAGTTGGAAACATGTTTTACAAGTGTTTGAGGTACCTAAATTTGGTTTTGAGATGATCTAGAAGCATGACAAGCAAAGAGTACAAGGCCATTTGATTGTGGAGTGTATTTTGCACATATTTGGTACTCAAATTAGAAGATCAAGATCAAACTCAAGATAAAGATGAAGTTTAAGTTCTAGTTGTGATTGGAAATCATTTGATAGAAAGAAAAGGACTTAAACAAGTAGAAAGAAAAGGACTTAAAGAAGGAATCAAGTTTACTCATCAAGATAAGTCCATCACTTGGATCAATCAATCAAATTATTTCAAGTGAGTATCAAGAATGGTTCTTGGAGAGAGGTCACTTCTCCCTAGTGTAGGGGCTTGCCGCCTATGTGTAGGTGAACCAAGTGTGGTACTTGGAAGGCTAACATGGAAGTGGTGATCCGAGGAACATTTGAGATGCTTAGTTGAAGCAATCAAAAGGATTGATCAAGAAAAGCAAGCAACACCCAAAAGAGAGCTAGTCATGATATTTCAAATGGTATTCTCAAATTGATGCTCTTATACAAGCAAAGATCAAAAAATAAAGCAAGTCAACCACAGCAAGAAAGTGCACTTGATCATAAGTGGTATTCATTTCATATGGGTGAAGAATGAAATTCAAAACGATATCTATTGGTCTTCACCAAGCTTTTAATTGGACTTCACATTGCTATTAGAGTAATGAATTGGAATCTATGTGACTATCCTCTACTCCAACATAGCAAAGGTATCATTGTAATGTGCATGATCATTTCATCCCTTACTAGTATGCGGTTAGTGCATATAGTACATGCTTCATAGGATCATGCATAACAAATGAAATGTTTAAATTCATAGCCTACCACTATTGTTTGAATGATTACTTGATCTAGTGGTTAGTACATGAATTTGTTCATGAGCTAGTGAACCCAAGTACTTGACTTAATTTGGATTGCTAAACAAGTGACAAGTACAACATTGACAAGATAACCCTTAAAAGAGGTGTGAAGAAGCTTGTCATTGGTTCAAACCGGACTTGAAAACTTAAGCAAATCAATTTAGTTCAAGTCACATAAAGAGCTCATGATAGTGATAAGAGTACAAGCACAAGACAACAATGCAAATGGATATCTAGTTTATATGGCTTAACTCACAAGTGATATCCTATAAGTGGTACTCATGAAGATAGTAAATGTTCAAGAAATGGTCTTTATTGATAAATCAAACAAGTGGTTCCATACTAGAATATTCTTTCAAATGGTATTCACTTCCTACAAGTGGTATCTATACATAGTAGACGATGGTTCCACAAGTGATCCTCAACTTTAAGTGATCATCAAATAAAGAATGCATCCCTCACCTACAAGAGCTTAAGTCAAATAAAATGGAT
The DNA here is from genome assembly GCF_019320115.1 of Miscanthus floridulus. Lineage (NCBI taxonomy): Eukaryota > Viridiplantae > Streptophyta > Magnoliopsida > Poales > Poaceae > Miscanthus > Miscanthus floridulus. Next base: position 66,700,891 of record NC_089597.1, on the reverse strand, counting down.
GACCCATGCATAAGAATAATAAGATACTAGTAGTACAAGTTGCAAATTCTAAATGGTATCTACAAGTGGTGTCATTCCAATATTCAAGTAATGTCCATCAAAAATGTAAAATTCTAGTCTCAACCATCTACCCCAAAGTGCACACCTTTGCATCAATAAGAAGCATACCTTTTATGGAAATTGATGACAAAGGGGGAGAGATTGTACAAAGATATGAAGCTTGGGGAGAGATTGTACAAAGGGGGAGAGATAAGAAGATAAGATATGAAAAAGGTTGGACATGGACATGGACAATGGGCAAAGAGGGAGCAACATTGAAGAAAAGAGATGGATCAAAATTCTTGGACAAGAGAAGCACACAAGTAGGGGGAGCAAGCTCATGAACTTTGATTGATTGCATTTGATATGTGCATATTCATATGCTTGCTTGCATTGCATAAGTTTTTAAAATTCAATATGCATGCTTGTGTGGTGTATGCTAGTTATAGAACTTGAATGATGATTTGATAACTAGCATGCATAGGATGATAGCTAGACACTTGGTATATTCTTTAAGTAATGCTAGTACCTTGATTTTAATGTTGATCTCATGAGGTATCTAGTGCTTTTATTTCCAAGTGATATCTAGCTAACCATGGTGCTAAGGATGAACTTAAAGGTGCAACTACGATTGGTACACGCTTCAAAGGTTTATTCGATACACCTTAGCATCATTTTGTAGTATTTACTCTCCCACAATTTCAATCTATGCATATGTGCAAGCTTCAAATTAAATACACTAGCACATATGTAGGGGGAGCTAATACTACCATTTCGGGTTTGTGGTACTTGTCCAAAATCATTTTCACATGGTAAAATTGCTTGGGCAAGCAACATGAATCCAAAAGAGCTTAATTTCCATATCTTTGTAGAGTTGTCATCAATTACCAAAAAGGGGGAGATTGAAAGGTCCTTGTTGGTTTTGGTAATTGAGTGACAACCTAGGTGGACTAATTGTGTTTATGTGAGATACACAGGTGATTAGTCCACAGGTACATGTGTATGAGCAACATATGCCATGGAGGTGAAAATGGCTTGGAGATGTTGCAAAGCTCACACATGTGATGATGAAGGAGCTTATTGCACATGAGACATAACATTGAGTCATGTGATCAAGGTGGAGAAGATCAAGACATGACTTGGCTTGATGGACCGGTTGCAAGCGTGAAGGGCAAGTCGAAGGCTTTGGAGTGATGGACCGCGTGGCGGTGAAGCTTGAGCAAGACTTGGCGCCGATGGACGATGGCAATGGTGAAGAGCAAGTGGAGTCAAGATCGATGAACCAATATGATCATGTGATGATATGAAGTGGATCATATCATTGTTGATCGTGTTGGTGCATGTGTTGCATCGACATTGAAGGAGATGGAATGGAATGCGCAAGGCAAAGGTATAACCTAGGGCATTTCATTTCACCGGTCATAGGTGTGTAGAGAAGTTTATGACCGGGTTTAGGATAGATGGCTGTACTATCAAGAGGGGCAAACTTGTTTGCATATCGGTCATCTAGTGCCACTCGAGTGATCTAACTTTGCATTGTCGCTAGGATCGAGTGGCGTGGCAAGTTGAGTGGCTAACATCCTTTGGGAAATGATTGTGAAAATGCTAACACACATACACATGATGGTGTACACTTGGTGGTGTTGGCACATTTACAAAGGAGGTGGTGTTTGCAGGGGTGAGATGGGTTTTGGGTCCCTCTCTTGCGCCGGCGGGATTCGGCGCTTTTGGGAAAATGGAATGTCTATTTTCTATTGCGCCGGATGCAAACTCTTGGTGGTTAGCACTTTGGAGCAAGGGTGAAGAGAATGGAGAAGATGCTGGCGTCAGTCAACTGACCGGACGCTGGATCTGAATGCACCGGACGCTGGCAGGCTGCGTCCGGTCGCGCTGACGTGGAGTGACGCTGGCGTCGGTCAACTGACCGGACGCTGGGTCTAAAAGCACCGGACGCTGGCTGGCTGTGTCCGGTCAGGCTGACGTACGGTGACGCAGTAGCTGGAGTGTGACCGGACGCTGGCTGTGTCCGGTCGAGTTGACCGGACGCGTCCGGTCATGCTCGGGAGCTTACTGGAAACGACCGGACGCTGAGGGTCCAGCGTCCGGTCAGTTGAAGTGCTGCGTCCGGTCGGCAGATGACCGTTGGGATTGGAAGATGACCGTTGAACGCAGGGGACACGTGGCGAGTATCGCGTGACCGGACGCTGAGGTCCAGCGTCCGGTCGATCGGACCGGAGCGTCCGGTCGGCCCGAGTTTTGCCCAGTGAAGGGGTAACGGCTAGTTTAGCCGTTGGGGCTATAAATAGAGTGGCCCTCGGCCATGGCTGGTGCTGAGCACCTTGGGGGACTTTGTGTCCATGCTTGAGAGTGCTTGGGAGCCCTCCATCACACATATACTTGATAGTGATCATTCGATTGTGTGAGTGAGCGATTCTAGTGCGATTGCATCGTGAGGTTGCATCGAGTGGCACTAGGTGATCCAGTTGCAAGCCGGTGGTGCTTGTTACTCTTGGAGGTTGCCACCTCCTAGACGGCTTGGTGGTGGTCTCCGTCGAAGCGCGCAAGAAGCTTGTGCGGCGCTCCGGAGAAGTGCTTGTGAGGGGCATTGTGCTCGCCCCGCGGGAGTCGCGAAGAGCAACTTTAGTAAAGCGTGTCATTGAGCTACCCTCACTCAAGGGGTAGGTTCTTGCGGCGCCCGACGTGCGGGCTTAGCGGGTGATGCTAATTAGCCGCCGAACCACCAAGTGAGCGGTCGACACAACGGGGACTAGCGTGTTGGCAAACACGTGAACCTCGGGAGAAAAATCATCGTGTCAACCTTATTCTTCCCGTTGGTTTGCATCCCCATTACACAAGCTTGCAATTACTTTTATACATATTAAGCTTGTGTAGTTGCTCTTGTAATTAGATAGCTTGTGTAGCTTGCTAATTACCTTCTTGCTTGTGTAGCATAGAAGTAGCTCCCTTGCGTGGCTAATTTGGTTTTAGTAACCTTGTTAGTCACATTGCTTAGTTTGTGTAGCTAAGTATTTGCGCTCTCTAATTAGGCATTGGTTGCCTTGTTATTGAGCATTGCTAGTGAGCTTAGTTAGCTTTGTGCTTTTGCTTACTAGCATGTGTAGGAGCTCCCTTGTCGCTTAAAGTACTAGTGGCATAGGTTTGTGTAACCTTGCTCCTAGAATTGTTTAGGAGAGCTCTAACTAGCCCGGCACCTTTGTTGCATAATTGTTATCTTTGCAAGGTGCTAGTGAACATATATAGTGGGGTATAGTCTTGGCTAGACCGATAGTTTTAATTCCGCATTTTTATCGGTTAGCCGACGCGATTAAATTTTAGAAAAGACTATTCACCCCCCCCTCTAGTCGCCATCTCGACCCTTCAGAGGTGGCGACCGGTGGGGGCGCAGTGCAGTGGTGGCGGTGACGTAGTCTGGGGGCGGCGTGGCTGGTGGCTTCCTATCACTGGCTGCACGCCCTCTAGATCGGATTAGGGTTTGTCGATGGGGAGCTTGGCTCAGGAGAACCTCGTACTCAGAGCCGCTGGCCCCCACCTATATATATAGCGCAGTGTAACAGGGGCCCTCCAGCCATAGTGGGATGGGCGCCCCCGATCAGGGCACAGATCAAAGTCCCAACTAGGCCATTGGGCCTAGTTTGGGATTAGAGATCAATCTAATAATCTTCCCCTTGATCTCCTACCATCTTTCAATTTCATATCATTTACTTTTGTTCATTCCATTACAGATTAGCGCATAGAGCATGTTTCATCATCATGGTCAATTACCGATAGATTTAACAGCTACAACACACCACTCTGTTCTAAAATAGATACTAAACTTTGGGCCTTCTTTTGTCCAGGAATTATAGGCTTTCCCTTAAACCCATGCCGGCTACATGTTCTCTAAACATGTTGGGTAGTAAGCCTTTTGTAAGCGGATCCGCGAGCATCTTTTTGGTACTTATATGCTCAAGACTTATGACATGATCCTGGACTTTATTTTTCATAACATAATACTTTATGTCAATGTGTTTGGTAGCACCACTTGACTTATTGTTGTGAGCATACTGTACTGCCGGATTATTATCGCAGTATAACTTAAGTGGTCTATAGATGTCGTCAACCACCTTCAAACCTGGTATGAACTTCTTTAGCCAGTTCACCTGCCCCGTTGCCTCATAAAACGCAACAAACTCGGCATACATTGTGGACGATGTAGTGACGGTTTGCTTTGAGCTTTTCCATGAAATAGCTCCCCCTACGAGAGTGAATACATATCCAGACGAGGATTTTCTATCATCTCCTGCATAATTAGAATATGAAAATCCCACTATATGGAGTGAATCAGATCATTTATATGTCATCATAAGGCTTTTCGTTCCTTGCAAATAACGCAAGACTTTCTTTACTAATTTCTAGTGTTCTATTCCAGGATTGCTCTAGAATCTGCCAAGTAACCCGGTAACAAATGCCAAGTTAGGGCGCGTACATACTTGAGCATATTGCAAGCTTCCTACAACTGAAGCATATGGAACCGCTTTCATTTGATCGATCCCATATTGGTTCCTGGGGCATTGAAAATCCCCATATCTGTCGCCCTTGACTATAGGAGCAGGTGAGGGACTACATTTGTGCATACTGAATTTCTTTAAGATCCTTTCTATGTATGCCTTTTGTGATAGTCCTAATACCCCTTTACTTCTATCTTGGTGAATCTCGATCCCTAGAACGAACAAGGCTTCACCAAGATCTTTCATATCAAATTTTGTGGACAAAAACTTCTTTATCTCCAGTAGTAGACTGACATCACTACGAGCAAGTAAGATATCGTCCTCATACAGGACAAGGAAGATAAACTTCCCATTCTTAAACTTTGCATAGACATAATTGTCCTCAACATTCTCTTTAAACCCAAAATTCCTTATTATCTGATCAAACTTCAAGTACCACTGTCTTGAAGCTTGTTTTAATCTATAAATGGATTTCTTTAGGAGGCATCCCATTCGTTCTTTTCCTTCCATGACAAAACCCTTCAGTTGTGCCATGTAAACATTTTCCTCCAAGTCCCCGTTGAGAAATGTCGTCTTTACATCCATCTGATGTAATTCTAAATCTTAATGTGCCACTAATGCCACTATGATTCTGAAGGAATCTTTACATGAGACTAGAGAAAAGGTCTCATTGTAATCAATCCCTTCTCTTTGCGTAAAGCCTTTTGCCATAAGTCGCGCTTTATATCTCTCTATATTCCCTTGAGAGTTAAGTTTTGTTTTGTAAACCCATTTACAACCTACTATTTTGGCTCCTTTAGAAATTATTTCCAAGTCCCAAACTTTATTGGCATTCATAGATTTCATTTCATCTTCCTTGGCCTCAAGCCACTTTGATGAATGATCACTTCTCATGGCTTCTTCAAATGAGGTGGGATCATCCTCTATTTGAAATTCCTCAGTGTTGTATACTTCATAGTCAGCAGGAATAGCTAATTTTCTAACTCTTTGAGACCTTCTAGGGGCCTCCACATTTGGCACATCTTCTGTTTGAGGCTATTGTTGCTCCCCCTCATGTGTGGCATAGGTTCTACAGGATCCTGAAGAACAGGTTCCTCATCGTCATTCATTATTGCCACAGGCGGAATAACAACAGGTGCTGGCACCACAGTATCCTGCACTGTCGGTGCAGTGACAGCAGGTAGTGAGAAAAATGTCTCATGAATCATCAGAGTGGGCATATACACCCTCTTCTCTTCAAGGTCAATTTCTCGAACTACCATGCTCCCCCTCATCATTTCATCCTCTAGGAAGACAGCGTGTCTCGTTTTCACAAACTTTGTACATCTGTCTGGACAGTAGAAACAAAAACCTTTTGACTTTTCTGGGTAGCCAATAAAATGGCAACTTACTGTTTTGGGATCTAGCTTCCCAATATTTGGGTTAAATACTTTTGCCTCAGCAGGACTCTCCCCCCACACGTAAGTGGTTTAGTGAGGGTACTCTTCCTGTCCACAACTCATATGGTGTTTTGGGCACCGACTTACTTGGTACTCTATTGAGAATATGAATGGCGGTTTTTAACGCCTCCATCCACAGGCTCAACAGTAAGGTGGAGTAACTTATCATACTGTGCACCATATCCATCAGGGTACGATTGCGTCTTTCAGCTACTCCATTCTGCTGAGGTTCGCTCGATCTAGAATACTAGGCTACTATGCCATTCTCCTATAAGAACCTTGCAAAAGGTCCAGGAACTTGGCCATATGGGGTATGTCGACCGTAGTACCCCCCCCCCCCACACGGTTGGACCTGACTATCTTAATCTTTAAATTGTGTTGGTTTTCAACTTCTGCCTTAAATATCTTAAATTTATCCAATGCTTCTGTTCTTTCTTTGATTGGATAAATGTAGCCATAACAGGAGTAATCATCTGTGAATGTTATGAATGAATCATAACCATCCACACTCTTTACAAGAAACGGACCACAGATGTCTGTGTGAATAATCTGTAAAATTCATGCGCTTCGTTTGGCATCTTTCTTAATTTTCTTTACATACTTTCCTTTTATGCACTCTCTGCATTGTTCTAAATCTGAGAACTCCAATGGAGGAAGAATATCATTCTTAACTAGTCTTTCTATTCTCCCCCCTCAAAAAATGGCCTAAACGACAGTGACATAATTTCGACAACGCATCATGAGCTCTCTTTCGTTTTCTGTTTACATCCGCAGACGAGGATACATTCTCATTGTTGCACGCAACGTTCCCATCATCGCATACAACATTCACATTATCACGTAGTGATAACAAATAAATCTCATTTTGTAAGATAGCAAGACCAACACATGCATTATTAAATGTTATCTTACATTTGCCATTTCCAAAATGGCAATCATATCCATCATTGTCCAAGCATGAAATACTAATCAAGTTTCTCTATAAGGCGGGAACATAAAGTACATCTCTAAGTAAAAGTGTGAAGCCATCAGCAAGCTCTAGAGAAAGATCGTCAACGGCTTCAACATCTGCTCAGACTCCATTTGCAACTTTAACGTGTCTTTCTCTTCTTTGCGTAGTCCTCGTCGAACAGAATCCCTGTAAAGAATTAGCAACATGAATAGTTGCACCTGAGTCAATCCACCAAGTAGATTTCGAATACTGTACATATAGGGATTCATTTATGAACATAATAATGTTCTCACCTTTCTTTGCCATGATCATCTTTAAGTAATCAGGACAATCTTTTTTATAATGTCTCATCTTCTTGCAATAGAGACACTGGTCTTTCTCTACTGTGAACTTGTTCTGCTGAGGCCGATGCAGCATGGGACCCTTTCCCTTTGGCTTTGAGGAGTTAGCATTGTTATTCTTTTTCTTGTTGTCTTTCACATAATTGATAGTGCCACCATTGGCAGCTTTCATTCTCTCCTCCTCTTGCACACACATGGCCATGAGCCTCTCTAAGTCCCACTTCTCGAGCTATATGTTGTAATTGACAACAAAAGTGTCAAATTCCTTTGGCAAGGAAGCAAAAATCAGATGGATAAGGAACTCTTCCTTGAGAGCCAGATCCATTGGTTTTAGCTTAGATGCCAAATTGCTCATCCTTAGTATGTGCTCTCTTATGCCACCATTTCTAGAGTACCTCTCTGTCACCAGCTGCTTTATCAGCTAGGTAGCATATGTCTTTGAAGAGCTAGTGAACTAACTCTTTGAAAGGTCCTCATGTGGTTTTGGTAATTGAGTGACAACCTAGGTGGACTAATTGTGTTTATATGAGATACACAGGTGATTAGTTCACAGGTACATATGTGTGAGCAACATATGCCATGAAGGTGAAAATGGCTTAGAGATGTTGCAAAGCTCACACATGTGATGATGAAGGAGCTCATTGCACATGAGACATGACATTGAATCATGTGATCAAGGTGGAGAAGATCAAGACATGACTTGGCTTGATGGACCGGTTGCAAGCGTGAAGGGCAAGTTGGAGGCTTTGGAGCGATGGACCACGTGGCGGTGAAGCTTAAGCAAGACTTGGCGCCGATGGATGAAGGCAACGGTGAAAAGCAAGTGAAGTCAAGATCAATGAACCAATATGATCACGTGATGATATGAAGTGGATCATATCATTGTTTATCATGTTGGTGCATGTGTTGCATCGACATTGGAGGAGATGGAATGGAATGCGCAAAGCAAAGGTAAAACCTAGGGCATTTCATTTTATCGGTCATAGGTGTGTAGAGAAGTTTATGACCAGGTTTAGGATAGATGGCCATACTATCAAGAGGGGCAAACTTATTTGCATATCGGTCATCTAGTGTCACTCGAGTGATCTAACTTTGCATTGTCACTAGGATTGAGTGGCGTGGCAAGTTGAGTGGCTAATCCTTTGGAAAATGATTGTGAAAATGCTAACACACATACACATGGTGGTGTACACTTGGCGGTGTTGGCACTTTTATAAAGGAGATGAAGTTGGAGTTGATGTGGATCAACTTGGTGATGGAATGGAGGCGAGAAGGGTTCAAAACTCCACCGGTGCCCTATTCAGAGAAGATAGGGTCTCACAGAGTGGACCGGACGCTAGTGATGTGGTGATCGAACACTGGGGTCCTGCGTCCGGTCAGTGGTGGCCAAGAGCGTGTAGGCATCGGTCTTTGATCGGACGCTGGCACTGGAAGTGACCGGACGCTGGCAGGGTGCGTCTGGTCAGGGTGACTTGTGGTGACACAGGCAGAGCAGAGAAGCTGGAAGTGACCGGACGCTGGTGCTGCGTCCGATCGTGACCGACCAGACGCATCCGGTCATGTCTGGTACCTTACTGGAAACGACCGAACGCTGGGGTTGCTATGTCCGGTCAGTTCAAGCTGCAGCGTTCGATCAATAGATGACCGTTGAGATCGGGTGAACAGTATTTGAAGCAGAGGACACGTGGCGTGCATCGCACGACTGGACGCTGAGGCCCAGCGTTCGGTCGATCGGACCGGAGCGTCCGGTCGTCCTGAATTTTGCCCAATGAAGGGGTAACGGCTCTATTTATTCATGGGGTTATAAATAGGAGTTGTGGTCGGCCTTTGGCCAGTAGCTTGCATAAGCTGAGCACACTAGAGCCTTGATGGCTTGTGTAGTAGTGCTTGGGAGCCCTCCATCTCACATATACTTGATAGTGATCATTCGATTGTGTGAGAGAGCGATTCTAGTGCGATTGCATCGTGAGGTTGCATCGAGTAGCACTAGGTGATCGAGTTGCAAGCCAGAGGTGCTTGTTACTCTTGGAGGTTGCCACCTCCTAGACGGCTTGGTGGTGGTCTCCGTTGAAGCCCGCAAGAAGCTTGTGCGGTGCTCCGGAGAAGAGCTTTGTGAGGGGCATTGTGCTCGCCCCACGGGAGCCACGAAGAGCAACTCTAGTTGAGCGTGTCATTGAGCTACCCTCACTTTCGGGGTAGGTTCTTGCAGTGCCCGACGTGCGGGCTTGATAGGTGATGCCAATTAGCTGCCGAACCACCAAGTGAGCGGTCGACACAACAGGGACGTAGCGTGTTGGCAAACACGTGAACCTTGGGAGAAAAATCATAGTGTCAACCTTGTTCTTCCCGTTGGTTTGCATCCTCGTTACACAAGCTTGTAATTACTTTCATATACATTGTGCTTACATAGAAGTAGCTCCTTTGCGTGGCTAATTAGGTTTGTGTAACCTTGTTAGTCACTTTGCTTAGTTTGTGTAGCTAAGTATTTGCGCTCTCTAATTTGGCATTAGTTGCCTTGTTATTGAGCATTGCTAGTGAGCTTAGTTGGCTTTGTGCTTTTGCTTACTAGCATGTGTAGGAGCTCCCTTGTTGCTTAAAGTACTAGTGGCATAGGTTTGTGTGACCTTACTCCTAGAATTGATTAGGTGAGCTCTAGCTAGCCCGGTACCTTTGTTTTTTAATTAGTATCTTTGGAAGGTGCTAGAGAACATAGATAGAGGGGTGTAGTCTTGGCTAGACCGATAGTTCTAATTCCGCACTTGTTTTGGATAGCCGACGCGATTAATTTTAGAAAGGACTATTCACCCCCCCTCTAGTCCACCATCTCGACCCTACACTCTTTATTCTATCGAGGTATTATGTGACCGTGTCACACTCTGGGATTGAGCCCACAATTGCAGGCTCAATCGTATTCTTTATCACAGCCAAATATTTCTTGTTGGCAGTGACCTACTTCCTATGCTCAAGGTGATAGGACATCTTTTGGGATTTAAAATCTCTCTTTCTAGTTGCCCAAGAGGCATCAGCCTCGTTTGTCTCCCTCACCGGTGCCACAGGCTCAGTGGGACACGGTGAGGTGACTATCTAGTCCACCTCAGCCAAGCTGAAGCCCAGGTCAATCTTTTTCTTCCACTCCGTGTAGTTGTCACCTTTGAGAATAGGGGTCTCTTTGATACAACCCATCAAGTTGTATCCGCCTAAAAACACAATTCATATAGAGTGAGAACATAAACATAATAATAACAATTGCATGCCTTAGTTCCAATGTTGGTCAAAATTAAAACATACAATTGTCCTCTACACTAATTCTACATCACCGTTGGGCAGAAATAGAATTAATGCATGACAAAACTCATAAATAACATCATAATATTGTCATTAATCAATGTTGGTCAGAATAATAACAATATTATAATAAACTAAAAACATATCTATTTTTCAAAATTAAATTATCCTGTTGGTTCGAATTTAATAATGAAAATAACAACTTTAAATACGCAGCGGAAAGTGTAAATATTCTCATTATTATTTTTCCAGAAACTTTGTAGTACTGTACTTTTCTCTGAACAAAATTGTCGTTGGATCAAAATTGTGCAGAGTTGGACATCAAAATTCATTTAAAATTCATAAATATGTATCAAAAAAGTTTCAGGAAAAATAAAAACGATAGAATTGTTTCACTGTGTTTGTGGCCATTTCGGCCCAAAATAGCAAAAACCGGCCCACGGCCCACGGCCGTTCGGGCGCTCCCCCACGCCCAGGCCGCAACATGGGCCAGGGCTAGGAAAGCAGCCTCGCGCCCTCACCCGCCTGGGCCGAAAGGCGGCCCGATCAGTGCTGGCCGTTCATTTTGATCCGACGGCCGTCCACGCGCGTCGCCAGATCAAAACGGCGATCTCAGCGCCTCCACTGAAACCCTAGCGGCATTCTCCTCCACCCTTTCTCTCTCTCTTCGCCTCTCTCCTCAGCACAGCGCAGCGGCAACCGAGCGAAGACGAGCGCGAAGATGGCACCGTCGCTGGTCCCCTCACCGGCGTGCGCGCTCCCCAGCGGGTGAGCACGCCACCGTCGAGCGGTCTGGGCGGCGGTGCCCTGTTCCCCTCCAAAACCCTAGATCTAACCCTGATCTCCTCCTTCTCTGTCTCGGAGACGATGATGGCGCCGTCGTCGGCCCTCTCGCCGGCGCGTGCGCTCCCCAGCGGGTGAGCGTGCCGCCATCGAGCGGCCTGGCCACGGCGCCCTTGGCCCGAGCACCCACCCGCGCGCCGACGAGGCGGCAGCACTGTGCGGCGGCGAGGTAGGCCTCTTCCCCTTCCCCTTTTCTTTTCTTTGATTTTCCTTTCTTCTTTTCTCGGATCTATCCGATTTAGGGTTGGGGATGGGGTTAGGATGGAGATTAGGGTTTGGTTAGGGTTAGGGTTTCTTTTCTCGATTCGATTCGTTCGATTCGGTTCATCTATTTCATTTGATTTCTTTTCTTTTCTATTCGTACCCATACCGAGATCTACTCAAAATAATCTGGCTCTGGTACCATTGTTGAATACTATTCAAATCACATGGTCATAGATCTAGCCGGGTACATCTTGTAATGGATAGCATGTCCTAGTATATGAACTAGACAGAGATTAGAGGGAGGAGTAGTGCTAGGTTACCGACCATCGTAGGCCTTCGATCCAGAGGCGTCTGCCATGCACGTTGTGTCGGTGTCTGCGCGAGGGCAGCGACGGTCGATGAAGACGGTGTCGGTGATGGGCAGTGGCGACCGGCGGTGACGCAGTCCAGTGGCGGCGCGGCTAGTGGCTTCCCGTCACTGGCTGCGCGCCCTCTAGATCGGATTAGGGTTTATCGGTGGGGAGCTCGGCTCAGGCAAACCTCGTACTCAGAGCCGCCGGCTCCAATCTCTATATATAGCGCAGTGTGACAGGGGCCCTCCAGCCATAGTGGGCTGGGCGCCCCCGATCAGGGCGCGGATCAAAGTTTCAACTGGGCTGTTGAGCCTAGTTTGGGATTAGAGATCAATCTAACAGCTAGCTCTCCTCGACCCCTCCCCTCCATGACTCGTGACGCGCCCCTGCACCGGTAGAGGAGGAAGCGCAGAGGAGATAAAATCGGAGGTTGTCCGTGTTGGGCTGCACCACGGCCACGTGCAGCTCCACCCTCACCGGCCAAGCGCCGAGGTTGCTGTCTGTGCTGGGCTGGCTGACCTCCGGGCATGAGCGGAGGAGCAGAGCATCCGTCGCGCTACTGTCACCCATCCTTCTAGTTCCGGCCATGGTGAGGGGGCGGAAGAGGAGCCCATCATCCTTCTTGAAGCACGGGGGTGAGCAGAGGCACCGCAGCCCTGGCCATGGCGAGGGGGCGGAAGAGGAGCCCAGCAAGGGCGCGGCTAGTAACATGCCTACCAAGTGTTTTGACAAAATGCACCAAAAGGTAACCATACCATCGGAAGGATACGGTGATTGTATGCAGATAAAAGCAGCCAACCAAACATGTCATTTCTCACACAAGCTTGACAAAGAACGCAACCGAACAAGTGTATTTTGTACTATATAAGCCAGGCTAAAGTTGTCCAGGCTTAGTTTTGCTAGCCAGGCTTGGCAAGGAATTGAACCAAACACACTCATAGATAGCTAAATGTCTTAGCCGGCTATTTAAAACATAGCTATATATTATATATCGGCTAGGTTGGCTATAAATAATACGGTAAAAATATAGACTTGGCTCCATTATAAGCCATATGCTCTCAGACGTATTTTGCAGCATACGTTTTCCAAGGTACATGATAGTTTGTGCGTGTAGTCTACAGGTAGCTGGAGCAGCACCAATACCTCATCATTTCTGCTCAATATTCTCTTGCTTAGATGGAAGCCGTTTTCTCAAGGACGAAGCAGTGCGTAGTGTTCGGCTGATCTTATCGGCCATCTTATTCGCTGGCTTATAAATCATAATACAGTATTTTTCTCTCTCAAAAAATCAGCCATACAAATCAGCACCCGTGGCTTTACAGCCAGCCGAGGCAAGGAGGCCACTACTTACTTTCCTTGTCCCTTCTTTCCATCCTTGTCCCCACTAGCCCTTGCATATATATAAATCTAATAAGCCATGCATTATTCTATCCATGTACATAGGTAGACAATCATACGTACATCCCCGTTCACTTGGAGGAATCCGAAGAAATCTGGATGAATTTGGAGAAATTTGTGAAAAAAAAATACTGTTCCGGATGAAAAAAAAGAAGCGGATCAAATCGGGTTTAAGGGTACGCAAACAGGGCCATATAAAGTTGTAAATTCAGGTCGTCGTGTTCCAGGAAGCACTTACAGCCCAGAGAGTCGTCGTTGCCACGTTCTTGAGCTCCCCCAACAGCAAGAGAGAGAGGCTGTGAGAAAAGAGAACCCAAACCCAATGCTGGGGCAGTTGAAAAGAGACCAGGCAACCTCTGCCCTTCTTCGTCTTCTCATATCCTCTCCTTGCTTTTCTGGCGCAAATGCGGCATGGGAATTGAGACGCATTGCCTGGTCGATTGGCTCGCACTGGTTCTCGCGCTGCGCGTTTGGTTCTTGGCCTGAATTTTGGAGGTGGTACCTGCGGCTTCCTGATTCTGATTCAAGGTATGATTCTATGTCTGCTTCTTATCTGCTTTCTGCATTATTGTTCACGATTCCTGTTTGGACCTTCAAATGGCCCCTCGTAATATGCTCGAGAAGAAAGGAAGTTTCCATTAATTCAGTTCTCCCCTTAACTAGAGCTTAACTAGAACCGGATGGAGAGACAAATCTAGACTTCAGTTTAGCTCAATGCACCTTCTTCTGCCTGACTATTTCAATCTTTCTAAGAGGCGTAGCAGAACAGAGCTGTGTTTTCCCCCTTCTGTAATCTGTGCCCACAATGTTGTATGTATCCCATGTTTTTTTTAAAGAAAACGGATACGCTGAGTTCGTGATCACAGCTAGCAGCAACGGTAGACGGAGCAATCCTCGTCTCGAATTGGATCTGTTGTGCAAAATTACTATGACTCACGCTCATGGTGTTGACATACTGAAAATGGTGCTTCAATCAGAATTCAACCATATGACATGGCATGGATCAATGAATTTTCATGAAAAAAATGGAACCATTTTTCTCGCTCTGTTTAGAATCAAATCTTGTGTTCCTCACGATGGTGGTGTTGTTTCAGCCAAGAAATCAGTTAGGAGTTGACTTCCAACAGAAATCATGCCTATCAACAATCATGCCTGGATGCTTTTTTTTTTTGGAACAATTTGGCGCTAACTGCTTCCCTCCATTCTCATCTCTTGCAGGTCCGACAGAATGAGAACTCTGCTCCAGGCTCCTGCCGGCGCCGCCGTTAGCAGCATACCAAACACGTTGGCGAACCCGGGCTCTCGCCTTCCTCCCTCCTCGCCTTCGACGCTGACCGGCTCCACACCGCCGCCTACCGATACGTCTTCTTCTTCTTCCACTCCTCCGTCGTCACTGTCCTCTGCTCCGACACCACCTTTCCCGTCTTCTCCTACTCCGTCGCCACCTTCCCCTTCGATTCCACCGGCTGCTGCACCACCTCCTCCTTCACCGGTTGCCATTGCCAGTACCCCTCCGCCGCCTGAGGCATCGTCTCCGCCCCCACCGGCCGCATTGCCTCCCCCACCACCTGCCACATTGTCGCCCCCGCCACCGGCGCCAGTTCCCACGGCCACGCCGCCGCCCGCCGTCGCACCGCCCCCACCGGACATTGCCGCGCCCCCTCCTTCCACCACGCAGGCGTCGCCACCGCCCTCCGCTCCCCCACCGCGGCGGTCCCACGCCACGCCGCCTTCTTCAAGTCCGTCTCCTCCGCCACCCGCGGCGCAGCCAACCCCGTCTCCCGTGGCCGCCACGCCGCCACCTGCAGTTCACTCCCCCGTGGATTACGCCGCTCCTCCGCCGGCGCGGACGAGCTCAACCCCCGCCAGGCACTCACCTACGGCAGTTGATACTAGTGCCACCACGCCGCCACCGTCCAGCAGTAGCGGGCTGAGCTCTGGCGCTACGGCCGGCGTGGCGATCGTAGTGGTGATCATCGTCCTCGGCTTCGCTGGCGTGTTCGTCTGCCTGTCGAAGCGGCGGAGGCGGAAGCAGGCCGACCGTTACTACGCTGGCTTCGCCGTGCCATCGTACACGCCGCAGCACCTGTCCAGCGAGGCGCCGTTCCTGCGCGCGCCGTCTGCGCCGGGGTCGATGAACTTAAGCATGGGCAGCGGAGGCGGCGGCCCTGGCATGTCGACGCCGATGAGCCAGACATACGGTCAGCAGCCGTGGGGTGCGTCGTCGGCCAAGTACAGCGCGACGGCGGGGAGCCAGGGCCCCGCGCGAAGCGTGGCGACGTCGGCGTCTGGCGACCTGAGCGTGGGCAACACCAAGGCGTTCACGTTCGACGAGCTTTACGACATCACCGCCGGGTTCGCGCGCGAGAACGTGCTCGGCGAGGGCGGGTTCGGGTGCGTGTTCAAAGGCACGCTCGGCGATGGAAAGGTGGTGGCCGTGAAGCAGCTCAAGGGCGGCGGTGGGCAGGGCGAGCGCGAGTTCCAGGCGGAGGTGGAGATCATCAGCCGCGTCCACCACCGCCACCTCGTGTCGCTCGTCGGCTACTGCATTGCCGAGGACCACCGCCTCCTCGTCTACGACTACGTCTCCAACAACACGCTGCACCACCACCTCCATGGTAACAAAACTTTCTTCTTTTACTTCATTGTATGTATGTATGTAAAAACCAATTGTTCCTACTAATGACTGAATGGCACACTGTCTGTCACTCGATCGTGTAGGGAGGGGGAGGCCGGCAATGGACTGGTCGACGAGGGTCAAGATCGTGGCGGGCTCAGCGCGTGGATTGGCCTACCTCCATGAGGATTGTAAGATCGATGGACGCTGTTTGGACTTGAGTTTTTCATAGTTTGATGTGTCAGAACTCAGATAATGGAGATTGATCTTGATGTTGGGTTATCGTAGGTCATCCAAGGATCATTCACAGGGATATCAAGTCATCAAACATCTTGCTTGATGACCAGTTTGAGGCTCAGGTCAATTTGACATCCCACCAAATTTCAATATTTCAGAACTCTGAACGCTGATGATATATACTTGAATGGTTGTCAGTATGTTCAGCTCCTGATGATGCTTTCAATGATCAGGTAGCTGATTTTGGGCTCGCGAGGATAGCGGAGAACGATGTCACACATATTTCAACTCGTGTTATGGGCACATTCGGGTAATGAATCTGTGCATATATATGCTAATCCAAGAAAAGAGGATAAAACAAAAGGAATAATTGTGATTATGCATCTCCGATGTACACAGGTACCTGGCTCCAGAGTATGCGTCCACAGGGAAGCTGACCGAGAAATCAGACGTGTTCTCCTTCGGTGTCGTGCTACTGGAGCTCATCACCGGCCGGAAGCCCGTGGATTCGTCGCGTCCCCTAGGCGATGAGAGCCTTGTGGAGTGGGTAATCTCCTGCAGCGGCAGAACCACCACCCTCTGCAGCTATGCAAAGTCACTCTTGTACCAAGCATCGATAATGATAGCATGCTGCTTAATCATAACCCCATCGTATATTACATACAGTCGAGACCACTACTGAACCGTGCAATCGAGAATCAGGAGTTTGATGAGCTGGTCGACCCCCGGCTCGATGGGAATTTCGACGATGTCGAGATGTTCCAGGTGATTGAGGCGGCTGCGGCGTGCATCCGTCACTCAGCTGCCAGGAGACCCAAGATGGGGCAGGTACATACTACTGACCACCGACAAATCATAACCTGCACTGTAGCAAACCTGACAAACTGAATGTACACCAGCTATGCATAATGCACTGCTTCTTTACTTTACATGACCTGTTCGTTGCTCACCAAAATGTGCCTTCCTCCACTGGTTCTGGTTTCATCCAGATCGTCAGGGTCCTCGACAGCCTGACGGACGTTGATCTCAGCAACGGCGTGCAACCGGGGAAGAGCCAGATGTTCAACGTAGCCAACACGGCGGACATCCGGCAGTTCCAAAGGATGGCGTTTGGCAGCCAGGACTTCAGCTCCGATTACAGCCAGTCCAGGTCAAGCATAGGCAGCAGGGGGGACTTCTAGTCTTGAAATTAATCTGTAAAGCTTCTCCTCTCCACTGGCGCTCCTCCTAGCAGTTTCAGATGATTTTTGTTGTCACTGTATTTATTTTTTGTTATTCTCTTCACAGTGTCAGTACTCTACCATACTGTTTCATATATTTTTTGGTCTCTGTGTAAATTGAGATAAAATATATGTGAACATGAAAATGTATCATTGGCTATCCCGAATGATAGTTTTTTTTTTTACTAAACTGGAGGGGCCGAAGCCCCTACAGAAATTTTATTGAATGCTTAAAGAACAGAGTACAAAACCCAAAGATAAAACAAAACAAAGAAGAACTTAAGACACAAAAAAGGAGAGGAAGAAAATTAAACTGAAAAGGGAAGTTATAACAGATTTTGGATCCATAAGTCAAAGATTAGAGAGTCCTTTGCTTTGACCCTGAGGGTCAGAAATTTTATTTCCTTCAAGAAGACCTTCCTTCGCGAGCTCAACTTGTGGCTGATAGTTTTGGTTTCTTCTCATATACAACAAAAAAAAACTACCTGATCGTTTTCCTTTATGTTACCTTAACTAGCCTCTCCGGTACTACTTAACAAAATTTACGACCATGAGCATAAGTCTGTTCGCTTGCTCGTATACGATCGTGGATTATAAGCTAGAACAGTATTTTTCTCTCACACCAAACCAGCAAGTAGTAAATAATCTACGATCGTTTACGACGAAATGAACAGGCTGCTTAATGTTGGGGTCTGTAATCGTGCATTGACGTGAGGCACCGACCGAATCCACACAGCATCTTCGTTGTATCAAAATGAGCCGACCAAACTCCTGAAAATATTTTGAAACACAAAAACAAAACATATGTTCTGGCGCACAGGATCATCAACCGTTTCCACTTCCACAGGTCAGCTAGCAGGTGCTAGCACATATCACAGACAACCATTAGTCGAAAAATGGACGACATCACTACCGCCTGGGCACGGGCACGAACCTGTTCGGAGCTAGGAATTTCAATACAGGACTCGAAGTTCGAACACAACTCATCACTAATACGGATGAAAACGGTACGGATATTTTCCGACCGTATTCGAGACGGAATCCATTTAGAGGGGTTCATATCTGTCCGATTCCAAATCCGGATATTCAACATCCGATACCATATTCGTATCCGAATACTCAAATCGCATATTTATGATGTCAATATCCAATTGTATCATATCCGGCATGGTTGACATTATTCGTATTCGAATCCGAATCTGGACAGTAATATGAAAACAAATGTAATATCAATGATATCCGTTCGTATCCGATCCGTTTTCATCCCTGATCACTACCACTGCGCTCCACACTTATTTGTGAGTATATATCAGATGTTATCGTTTTCTACCAAGATTTTGGAATCTTGTATTAAATGTTTCGGGCATTACATGTCTTAAATAAAAAAAAATTCAACTGTAAAGTTTTAACTGTGATATAGGATGTCTCCATCAAAGATGGTTTAAAAATTTCAAAAAATTAAATATCAAAATATGAGAACTTAAAACAAATATTTGAGACTCTAAAAACTTATCAACTACAAACTTGTAGATTAGGTCAACCACTACAACTTTGGTATTAACCATCTGAATATTCATGGTGGTTTATAGATTCTAATTTTTAATTTCAAAATCTAATAACGTAAAGCACATAATTAGGATTCTAAGCAACTTGAAATCAAAGTTGTCAAGTACAAAGTTGTAGATTGTATTGAGAACTACAACTTTAGTATAGACTATGTCAACACATGAGATTATTTGACAATTTTAAATTTTAAATTTCAAAATCTGAGAACTTAAAATAAAATTTTGTGACTCTTAACAATTTCAATTAAAAAACTTATCAACTACAAAGTTGTGTCGATCATGTCAAGATCAACAATTTTGGTATAAAGTTTGTTTCATCCGAATTCATATGAAAAAGTTGTGAAATATTTTTTATGCAACTATTTCTTAAGAGTGTTGTATGATTTCTAGAGGCAGACTCTTAGAATGTCTGTCTCGGTTAAATGGCCATTTTCAGAGGTGCACATATCTTAAGAATTCCGTTTTTGTTAATTAACAGAGGCGTGTGGATGTCTATAAATAGTCGATTAACAGAGAAGGCATTTATAGAGAACTGCCTGACCATTTACAGTGGGGGCACCAAAAAATGCTCGCCTCTTTTAATTAGCAAGTTTTGTCTCCTAAATTTCTTTTAGTGGTTTTAACTAAAATTGAGAGGTATCCTACTCTGCACATGATTCTTCATCACCAGATCATGCCTAGTCCAAACAACATTTTGGCTTATTTCAAATTGTGTTGTAGTAGCGTATAATTATATTATGAGTAAAATCCAGTAGCGGTCCTTGAACTTGTTCGGCTGTGTCATCTCAGTCTCTAAACTCGCAAATCGATCGTTTAGGTCCTCAAAACTTGTTCATCTGTGTCATCTCGGTCCCTAAACTTGCAAATCACTCGTTTAGGTCATCAAACTTGTTCGACCGTGTCATCTCTGTCCCTAAACTTGAAAATCATCTGTTTAGGTGCTCAAACTTGTTTAGTTGTGTCATCTTGGTCACAAAATTGGATTTACATTTTTTGGAAAGTTCTATAAATGTATTATTGAATTTACAACATTTAGGGACCAGGATGACACAACTGAACAAGCTTGAGGACTTAAATAGGTAATTTACAAGTTTAGGGACTGGAGTGACACAATCGAACAAGTTTGAGGATCTAAACGAGTGATTTGTAAGTTTAAGGACCCAGATAACAGAGATGAACAAGTTTGAGGATCTGAACGGTCGAATTGCGAGTTTAAGGACTGGGATGACACAGCCAAACAAGTTTGAGGACCCCCAGTGGACTTTACTGTTATATTATCTATCAGATCAGGAGTGAACGAGTTCCTGCAAATCGTTGTCCCAGTGGCCAATTTTTAAGGATAAGTCTCTTGGACCTGTTGGCGATAAAAAAAATGACCCGGAGGCGTAGAGCGACTTTTGGACAATGTTTCCAACATAAATATGGCAATAGAATTTTATATGGAACATTGTACCAAAATCTAGAGGAGAAAAGGAAAAAATGGCGCCACTTCCTGTTCAACCGGTCTAGCCGGTTAAGACACCAGCCAGGCCGGTTGGTTGATCTGGAGGAGAAAAGGAAAAAATGACGCGACTTCCTGTTCAACGGCTGGCCGGTCAAGAAACTAGCCAGGCCAGTTGGTTGCTGCTGCTGCTGCGCAGGGTCAGCCAGGCTGCAGCTGGACAGGCCGCTAGCCTCCTGACGCCCTGCGCCGCCTGCTGGCAAGCCAGCCGGCCAAGCCACCTGCTGCGCGCGCCCGCTGCACTCCACTCCTGCCGCCTGCGCCTCCTGTCTCCTGCTGCATGCTGGCCAATCGGCTGAGCTGCTTGGGCCCAGTTTAGTTGCAAAAAAAATTGGCAAAACGGTACTGTAGCATTTTCGTTGTTATTTAATAATTAGTATCCCATCATAGTCTAATTAGACTTAAAAGATTCGTCTCGTGGATTTCGTCTAAACTGTGTAATTAGTTTTATTTTTTATTTATATTTAATGCTTCATACATGCGTCCAAAGATTCGATATGACGAAGAATCTTGAAAAATTTGGCGTTTTGGAGGGGAACTAAACAGGCCCTTAGGCCGGCTGCTGCCTGCTGTTTGCCGCGTGCCTTGGACAACCGGCTCGCCCTGCCGAACCAGCCTAGCCGGTCCTGCACCCACGCTGCCCAGTAGGCCTGGCCGGTTTGGGAACCGGCAAGGCCGGTCCTGCTCTTCAGCCAAACTGGCCGCGTCCAGCCCCACAAAAACCGGCCTAGCCGGTTTGGATTCGACTATGACCCATTTTGGTCGATATTTGAACGGGAGTTTTTTATAGGAAATTTGAAGATTACGATCTCAAGTTGTTTCCTATTAGGATAATATCACCCTCCACTATATATATATATATATATATATATATATTATATATGAGAGGATCACGGCCGATTGAAGGATCAAACACTCAATCGATAAAAAATACATCTACTACCTAGCTTTACCCTTTTCCACCCCCCTTGCTGCTCGTTGCGTCTCTCCGTGAGATTCATCAGCATTCTAGGCGACATTGCTGGTATTAGAACAACCCTAGGCGTGCTCCTCCTCGACGGGTCCTCCTGGGAAGCGTTCTCAGGCTTTTTACGGCGTTGAATGAGCTCTAGATCAGCCTAACCGTTCTCTAGATCGGTTTAGTCATTCTTAGAGTTGTTTGCTGGCATGTTTCATGTTGTTTGCATCCTAGGGCGAGCTAGCCCTTGCTGGTGTTTGATTTATATCATAATCTAACGTCAACTAGGTCACATCTCTCGCGTGTCTTTCCGAGGTGGTAGCAATCGTACGTGTTGGCGGCAGCGGCTTCTGAGGTGGTGGGCGCGATCGCCGGCAGGGCGCCGACGAAAGGAGTAGCATCATGCCGGCACGAGTGGAGGGTCGCGGGGTTGTGTGTATGTTATGTAATGTACAGTTTGTGTTATATTAATAGATTTGGTTAAGACACTGTTAGCTTATGTTAGAAGACTAACCTCGCCTTTTTCCTCTGCCCTCCGCTTCACCTCCTTCTCGAAACCTCTTTGATCGCGCGCACCTGCATTCCCCATGACCGCAAATTCTACCCCTCAGTGAGTTACGTGTTAGTGTTCGGGATTTGAGGATTTTATGGCCTTCGACTGTAGCGATGGACTAGGAAGTTGTCGGCCTGGTTGTGGCGGCGGATGGTGGGCGGGACAGTTAGGGGTGGTGGCGCCATACGCTACGGTGGTGGCAGATGAGGGTTGGGCATTGAAGAAGGTGAGGGCATCATGATCGGAGAAATTAGCGGTGGCCATGGTGGATAGAGGCGGCTCTGTTGAGAGGGAGTGGGACCCATAGTGCACTAGGTTGGCATCATGATGGAGGAGATAGTGGTGTACCGGTGAGGAAGATTGACGATACTTTATTCTAGAGAAGAACTAGTTTGGCGATAGCGATGCACAGGATAGACGTCCTACCGGCAATGTTTTCGCTTAGATTAAGAATTATGTTTTTCCTGTCAATTTTAAGCTTATAGTTGCACAGTAAAGACCTGTTACCTTGGAGGTTACAGTGTAAGACTAAACCTATAACGTACGGAGTAGTGATGATATATTCGTAGCAACGGACAAGCATACATGCTAGTAGTATCTAGCAATAAGAAATTCATTTGATGTTTTGTACTCTTGCGAGTATTATCCATGCTCAAAGCCAAAGGGGAAAGAGAGCACACTGTGGCCTGCAGGGTCTGGAGGCGAAAGCTTAGTTCGCCAACAGCGAAGACACAGGGCTGCAGATGAGATCACAATGTGGCCTACAACTTTATAAATTTTTATGCTCCAAATAAGATATGGGGTGCATGATTGGAAAAAAAGAGAAAGGCGGGTAACCTTGCCCATTAAGCAAGCAACAACAAAGCCATGATGGCACATACCTGAACTTTATTAAGCTTTAGGACGGTGCTGGGTTAAGCCCCCTGCTGCCAGGAAAAGCTTAAAAATGCTCAACCCTGATCGGATTCGATATGCCAATAAAATGTAGAGGCGAAAAGAAAACACACCTCCTATTCTCTGATGCAGCCAATTGCAATTTTCGCAAGAATAGATGTATCATATGGCAATGCATTGGGGAACGCTCCCATCGCCTCATCACACCGTGGGGTCGTAGCCAGCACTGTACCATGGCCGCCGCCCCTCCCTTGTAAATTGGGGAGAGCAATAGACTCGGGCACTTAACGGCCGTTGTATTGTTCATGGTCGTGGTTTGGTCATTGATATGTTCTGAATATGCTTCACGCAGCATTGAACAAGAGATAAATGGGATTGTACCTCTCGGCCCCGACTACCGAGACACATTTTTGTTGTTAAAACAAAACTAATCTAAGCCATAACCACATAATTTTGTTTAATCTACAAATAAACAGACAAACAAACCCTAGTATTCTCAACATAAGCGTAGGTTAAAAGAAAGATAACCAGACTAGATATGAGTCTGAACAGGCCTTGGTTACGCTGGATTTGTTGACGGTGCTGTTGCCACATTAAAGACCCCGGTAGAGACAAGTCATTGAAAGAAGATGGATGCTCCCTAGAAAAAAAAAACAGCGCTGGGCCAATATAGAGAAACCTAAAGGACAAAGCGAAGTTTTCATTCAAATATATTTGCCACACCAATCATGTTGATTCTTCTGTGTCCAATCAGTGGCGGACCTAGCACTAGGGCCACTAGGGCTATGGCCTTAGTCTTAGCCCTTAATTACAGTGGACAAAACAATATTTTTTCTATAGCCAAGCACAAATAGCAATGATCTCTAATGTAATGGCCCTAGTCTTTGGTGAATCCTGGGTCTGCCCCTGCGTCCAATGGTTCTTTGACTTGCCGAGTCATTAGCAGATCAGATCAGACAAGTTGTTTCCTTTTTCCTAGATACACACAATAAGACACCATCCATCTAATCTAATAACAACATGAAAGCATGCCATGAGATAGCCAAATTATGCATTTGCATGCTCTCTCTCTCCTCTTCTTTCCATTTCCATGCTCTCGTGCCCACTAATAGGTCTTTCCACGTTAAAGGTGACCAACAAAACCATTTTTAAATTTCTCCCCTCTTTGATTAAATTTTCTTTCTCCCCTATCCTCTCCTCTCCATCCATCACACCACCACAATACCAAGCATTAGTACTATATATACTACTAAATTGAAAGGAGAAAAAAGCAAGTGACACTTTTGCCGCCTCACTGCTCCCACCCATGCTCATTGCTCACCTCATGGGCACGGCATCCGCCACCCTCCTCCTTCCCCAGCTCAAAGTGCGGCACACATTCACCACCCACCAACTCTCTCTTCTGTACGTTACGCCCAAGCAACAACAATGGCGGCCGTCATGCCAGCGACACCGACCACGCCGATGACGGCGGCGGCCACGACGACAGTGCCGCTGCCCAACTACCAGGTGTCCGGCGCGGGAGAAGCCGGCGCCTCATCGGGGCCAGGCTCCGTCGGCGCCTTCTTCGGGGTGCTGGCCGCGGTGCTGGTACTCACCGCGCTCTCCTGTGTCTTCGGCCGGGTGTGCGCCGCGCAGGCCCAGGGGCCCGACAAGTCCTACGACTGCACCAGGCTGGCGCGCTGGCGGAGGACCGCGCACCGGCGCCGCCCGGTGGTGCCAGCCGCGGAGACAAAGCAGCCGGCGGCGCCGCTACTGCCGCTGCCGGAGCCGTGACACGTGACCGGGCGCTCAGCGGCTCAAGTTCTTTGATCCTTTGCCTCCTTTGCTGCTCTTAATTGCAGGTTAGTATGCTAGTAATAACAGAACGGAAATAAAACAAATATTGTAAATCCATGTAATGTTGAACCTTGAGTTTTCTTCATGTCACTGTTTAAAGCTTATTTACCTCTTGGTTCACTTATTCATTTTTCATATAGTAAGAGACGTGTATTTATCTTAGTTCCACTTCCAGACAAATTTGTTTTTGCCATGCTGGCCCACAATTAACAGTTGAATCAAATCAGGAAGCGTTGTTTTCACATAGAAAGTGTTTTTTCCTCCAAAATGCCCATTTTTCTTCCACTCCTTAATCAGTACTAGTACAAAAGAATAATTATTTTCTAGGAAAATTGAATAAGGACAAGTGTAGGAATAATTATAGTGAGGGCACAAATGCACTACCTTTGTGGCCTCCCCATACTTGCCAAGTGTTTACACCAAAATTTGGGAAGAAGAACGTGGAAACTCGCGGCTCTCTTCGGATGACATCAGTAGATAGCGTCAATGAGCTACGGTTTGCATCGGGAAAAATATGTCAGACTCTACAAAAAAGAAAAGATTATGGTCCAAGTTATCTTAAGTTAGGAATGTTTTCTTTTATTCCAAATATTGTAATGAGTCGTATTTGAGTAGGATTCATGCTTAGTTTCCGGGTATAAATATTGGACCCTGGCTATTGTAAAAAAGAATCCAATCAATTAAAACAGTCTTTATCTTTTCGGTTTCACGTCAACCCTTAGGAGTAGGAGTAATGTAGATCTCGGCGAGTTCTTCAACAAGCAGAACTGCATCGATCTGGTCGACCTCTAGCTTGTCTGTAAGTACCGTCATGACTTATGCTTTTGTTTGTAAGGCCGCATCGGTCCGATCGACCTCTTACGAGCTCTAGTATAAGTTAGTTATTGATCCTTATCTAGTTTAAGTACGGCTGCATCGGTTAAGTTCGACCTCCACTGCTCGAATTAGATTAAGGTCAAGTTATCGGTTCTATCTAAGGGTAGCATCCTTCGGGTAGATTCATTAAGTTACCGATCTTGCTGATGTTCTTGTTTGTCATCAGTTTCAGCAACATCAATCTGCCCGATCGAGATCGATCTAGATCGGCCTCACATCCTTTTAGTCCATCGTTTATTTTGTCACATTGCGATGGTTCTTACTTTAAACGACAGATATGTTTTATCGGCCGTTCTACTTCGATCTTGATCGTGCATAGTACGCGGCCAAGGCATGTCTGATCTTGAGAAGGTTTACTAGCTAGTTAAATCTGGTCTATAGCTCGCTATTATGGCTGTAACCTGTAACGATCCGGTCGATCCCCACTGTTAGCACTATAAATCAGAGTATGCCAGTTGGTAGATTTGCTTTCAACCAGGCGCGACCTTGGCTGTTTGCTATGCCTGCATCGGCTAAATAGCTGATTGCTAGTACTTCAACGCTTATAGTGTGTCTTTATGATTCTGTTAAATATGAATAGATCTGTTTATTTTAAAGGATCGATCTGTTATCTTTATCACGGCTGCCATCGATCCAGTCGAACCTCACTGTTGACGGTAATAGATTAGATTTAGATGGTTCATAGATCTGTCTATATCAAATAGTCGATTGTTTGCGTGATATATCCCCTTTTCACCGGATTTATTGGCTCTACACCACCTATTTGATTAAATCTGAT
This sequence comes from Miscanthus floridulus, assembly GCF_019320115.1. Lineage (NCBI taxonomy): Eukaryota > Viridiplantae > Streptophyta > Magnoliopsida > Poales > Poaceae > Miscanthus > Miscanthus floridulus. The sequence continues at coordinate 66,674,491 of NC_089597.1, read as the reverse complement.
CTAGCCAATGATGTATCATTGACGCGCACATATTGATAGCCTAAGGGAAAGGACCATTAAAACTAGGTGCATTGTATTCAGTACTATAAATCAATCATGATCCACGAGCGTCACAGTCCTTAACAGTCGATTTCTTCTCGTGTCGGCTATTTAGTTGATTTTCACGTCTGGCTGCTCCTGAAGCAGCACACTTGGAACTATCTAGGCAAAACCAGCATGTTCCACCCTAAATTACTAATAAACTTTTTCTCCTTATCAATTGCAGGTCAAATTAACTGGCACGCCCTTGGAAATTCGTAGGATCGACTGTTCCTGCGTTGAAGCCAGGCAGATCTCTAGATCGTTTCGGCTTGCTACGTGTCCACCCGACGCGGCTACCACGTTTTTGCGGCGACACGCGTTCTGGCACGCCCGGTGGGACCCCACAATCGTCATGGCAACTCACAACAACAGGGACATTCTTACGGTCCCTTCTGAAGACCTACCTGATGAGGATAAAGATGTCATCAGTAAAATATAGAAGAATTTCATAATAAGTGTTTGTTGTCCTACACTAAGACACGTGACAATAAAGTTGTTCAGAAATATCCACTACCAAGAGTTTTGATGCAAGGGCAGTCAGATACAGACGAAGCTGATGATAGGCGTTTCTTTGTAGATGGTGTAAACAAATCTGTTCATAATGCCATGTTGAACCATAATACAACTTTCTTGAATGCATTCCACAATACCATGAAAGTGGTGTTTCATGGATGTCCAATTGATCAGGTTGGACTGGCTTATTACAACATTCCACATCCGTTGACTTAGGGGACTAATCAAGCCGGTACTAGCCATCAAAAAGCAGCACTAACTAGTAATGATGATGTCAAGGCAGTTCAGAGCTTATCTGAGCAAGTTCAAGGTACCACTACTAATCAAATACAAAATAATCCTGAATCATCAGTGCAGTATATGCAACAGTCGACGGGGCAAGTTCAGAATCAAATGGTTAATTTTGGCACATCAGGTCAAATACTATCATCGGCTCAAAAAATAACACCATCAGTTCAAAGGATTCATAGAGATACAGATCCTAACATTTACAACCAGAGACTTCAAGCAGTAAATCAGCAAAGGACCCAATAGATAGAGATTCCATAAGGATATCGTTATGGAATATATTACAATACCCTTCATATAATTCCAAGTCCGAGGTATCAAGGTACCCGAAATTTTAATCTGCGAATGGGTCAGCAGTCATAGAGAAATCCAGATTTAAATGCTGATAAGTTATTGCTCAAAGTAACCAAAATGATGAAGAATCAATTTGGTTTAAAAACAAAAAGGCAGACCTTTTCATACAAACGTCCGTATCCAGAATGGTATGATTTGGTTGCTCTTCCGACAAATTACAGGCTCCCAGAATTTGCTAAGTTCACTGGTCAAGATAGCACGAGCATAATAGAACATGTCAATCGGTATCTTATACAGTTGGGCGAAGCATCCATTGAAGAAGCTCATCGAGTTCGTTTCTTCTCCCTATCCCTGTCAGGACCAGCTTTCACCTAGTTTTCATCGTTACCAGTTAATTCCATTGCTAATTGGACTGACCTAGAGAAGAAGTTTCATACATATTTCTATACTAGGACAGGGGAAATGAAAATCACAAATTCGACGACCATGAGGCAAAGAACTAATGAATCAGGTGCCGAGTTTCTTCGGAGGTTCCGAGAAACCAGGAATATGTGCTTTTCATTGAATCTGACTGATGATCAGCTAGTCGCTTTGACTGTTCAAGGAATGTTGCCAACATAGAGAGGGAAGCTGCTTGGGCAAGAGTTTGACAATTTAGATTAGTTGGCTCAACGGGCGACAGCACTCAATAGCCAATTCCAGAATATGCGCAGAGATACCCGATTCTAGAAGAATGCCACAATTGCCGAAGCTTATAATCTATATTCAGTTAATGATGGCGATGAGGACGATGAAGAAGAAGAGGTTGCTGCGGCTGAATAGAATTGGGGTAAGAAGACAGTAATGGTGTCAAATCCTTGGGGAAAAGGAGTTGAGGAGAGCTGTGATTTCGACGTCACAAAATCAGACAAGCTCTTTGATTTCTTGCTTGAGAGAGGACAGATCAAATTGCCCGCAAATCATGTTATGTTACCTCCTGATTATTTGAAGAATAAGAAGTTCTGCAAGTTTCATAACACTACTTCTCATTCTACTAACGAGTGCAGAATTTTCCGACAACATATACAGACGACTATTCAGCAAGGGAAGCTTAAATTTGATACACCTCGACAAATGAAAGTTGATAATAATCCTTTCCCAAGAGATCAGAATATGGTTGATGCTAAGTTGCTCAAAGGGAAGACTAAAGTCCTAACATCAACTAGGGCTAAAGAAACTGGAACAGTCGATCCAGAGATGCAAATATCGGCTGATGAATATAGAGAAATCAAGAGGCGTCGTGACCGACAGAAAATCCAATATAAGCAGGGAGAGACATCGAGGAACAGGGCGATAAGGCCGCATGTTACATCTCGGATTTTGTTGAATAAGTGGCAGTACAGAAGGAAAATAATTATTAGCGTTGGTTAGAAGAGAAAGAATACCAGTGTCAACAAGAAGAGGAGAGGTATGAAAGAAAACAAGCTGAATCATATTGAAATTGTCCTTTGTTCAGACATTGTTGGAATGAAGGTCTAAAATTGCCTACTAAAAATAATTGCCCAGAGTGCAGTGAGCAATATTAGGAGTTTAGGCGATCTTAAGCCAACCGCCGGTCTATCCATGCTCAAGATGAGTATCATCATAATAATATGGATTGGCGCTTAAAAAATAGAAGTGTTCATGATCTGCTTGGGAAGCGAGTTGTTGATCAAAACTAGGCTGATTATGAAGAAGAAGGTAATGAGGAAGAGTATGTTTGGCAGGAAGGGCAATGGTGTCCAGGAGGTTTGACAAGAAGTCAGAAAAGAAGGGTACAATGCCTAAGGAATAGAGAGCTAGAATAGACTCAGAAACCTGGTAGACCTCAAGTGTGGCGTGCTAAACAAACGACCGATAGGGGTCAACCATCGGCTAATATTCAAATAGCTTTTCTGTTGTCGTCAGAATTTAGAGCTCCAGAAGACCAAGAAGTCTATTTAGATTTTGATGGATCAGAGTATGAGGAGATAGTTGCCAAGTTGATAGTTATACAACAAGCTATATTCGATAAGCCAGTCAAGCATTGGCACTTAAAAGCTTTATATGTAAAAGGTTTCATTGATGGGAAGCCGATGAGCAAAATGTTGGTGGATGGAGGTGCTTCTATTAATCTTATGCCTTATATTACTTTTCACAAACTTGGTAAGGGACCAGGAGATTTGATTGAGACTGACATGATGCTTAAGGATTTTGGGGGTAATGCATCCAAGACCAGGGGGCAATAAACGTCGAATTAACAATCGGAAGTTAGACTTTGCTCACCACGTTCTTCGTCATTGATGGAAAAATGTTCATACAGTTTACTCCATGGTCATGATTGGATTCATGCAAATTGTTATGTACCATCAACTATGCATCAATGCTTGATTCAGAGGCATGGAGATGATGTTGAGCTGATTCATGCTGATGATTCTGTGAGTATAGCAATAGTTGATCCACTGTATTGGGAACTAGAAGACTTCAAATGTTTTTCTGGCAAGCTATGGGAAAGAGGCTTCATTAAGATCAATGATGAAAGCCAACAGCCGATCCAAACAATCATCTCTGAGAGTTTGTTTTAATGGATAATCCAATAGATGGTATAGATGGTAAACTAGGGTATGGCTTCACGTTGGCTGGTGAATTAGAGGAGATAGATATTGGTCCTGGAGATAGGCCTAGGTCGACATATGTGAGTGCTAAGTTGGATCCTGTGGCAGAACCGCCTAATCTAATGCCTCACAGGAGTGCTCGGCTTCCATTAGACACTAAGCACTCAGGGGAGAACACTAAATTACTCGGTTCCATCGGGCACACCCTAGGGGGGAACCCGAAAATCCACATTTTTGCCATCAGGATCACAAATGAGAGAATAAAGCTTACATCATTCTTAACCATTTCTTACATCACTTTACATGCACATCAAAGTATAACATTTATTGTTATAACAGCGGAATGAAATTATATTATCAGAGTTATGAATAATTTAATTGAACAGTGGAATATAAACAGGTGATCAGAATTACAGCGGAAAATAAATAGCTATTCATGGCATGATGAAGCATTGATAAATAAACTATGACAACAGATTATAGAACTTTTGTTTTATAAAACATTTGGTGAGAGTTATAAATAAAAACTACGATCGCAGCATAAGAAAATCCTCGCTGAGCCCACCAGGAGGTATCCACACACAAGGGTCAGCTCTAGCCTCCACCTGCCACCTGCAATAGGGGGGAATAAAACCCTGAGTACTCAATTGTACTCAACAAGACTTACCCGACAGGAGGAAAGAAAAGACTCCAAGGATATGCAAGTTTGCCTGGCTTGTGGGTTTATTGCATTTGCAGGAAGCATTACTAAGTGTGCATCCTTATATTCGATTTTTATTAATAGCCGCATTGGTTCATTAACTAACCATTCTATGTAAGCACCTATGCTACTTTTAAGCAGGTGGTAAGCAATCAAATTTCATTTTCCCATCTTCCATCTTTCATCTTCAGTTCTTACTACGGTGCTAGGCCATAGACAAGCCGTACCGAAACACCGGCAATTCACAAATCAATGCCCCCAGCTAGGTACCCTGAAAACACACGCCCCGCTTGTACCTAAGGCATAAGCAGGACCAACCCATCACCCTCCTATCCTGGGGTCCTAGGTCCCCATCCAAACTAGGACTCTAAGCCCCCACCCCTGAGTCCCGGACTCAGTGCGGTGCAAGGACCTCCTCCACCAAAAAGAAACCCTGACAGTCGATACGAAAAGAGCTAGAACCCACGATAAGAGAGCAACAAGTCTTCTAAGCGTCCACACACAAGTATGTGCTCGGGATAATAAGTCTGTGACTTGCCTAGAGTCTTATGCAACGACCGGTCCTTAATCGACACAGACAGGGAAAGCAGTGTAACCAAGCCATGCCCCGCGTCCACGGCGACACAACCTCTTACACCCACCAATACCCAAACCATATCCCTGTCCGGTTACCATTTTTATATATTCTAAGTGATAATAATCCAATAATATATTTTCTATCTCTCGCGAGTGACAGACAATCACTCAACTTCTACCGGAGTCCTGTAGCATAGCATTCTACATGATCCTGTCATACTAGTAAGACTCATACGATAAATATATATATATATATATATATATATATATATATGCAAGTGGGTTTCAATCAACTCCTTAAAACTTAATGCACAAATATAATTTAAACTGCAGAAAAGTAGGGGTTATGCACCGGGGCTTGCCTAGGTAAGATATATTAAAAAGTTAGTATTTGCATCTTCAGATCATCCACCATCAACTGAATAGAAAACCCATTGCATCATCTCCTAGAGAGAATACCATTACACCATCTTCGGATTCCCAATCATCCTTCAATTGATCCGTTGATCCATCATCGTACCTATATGATATGCAATGCGATGCAATGCAAGAAGTAATTAATCAACTGCAACCGTGATTCGTACAATACGATTTACGCCTCTCAAGTTAACAAGCTAGTTTTAACAACAACCGTACTTATCTACGTACCCATGTTATCGAATAAGACGTTATTTCCCAACAAATATTTTAGTTATACAAACCCAAGTTGTTTCTTTGTTTCATTCTATCTATTTAATCATTATTCAAAATAGGGCATCATTATCTATTTAGCAAACTAATTATTCTAGAGCTACAAAAATTACAGCGAGTACCTAATATTGCTAGAAGCCTACTGTACAAATTTCAGATTCAATAGTATTACCGATTTATCATGGAAATTCCTACAAATTTATCTTTTCATAATATTAAGTACCTTAAATTAATTATATAGCTTCCAAGAATATTATCAAACTATGTGAACAAAATATACTAACAGATAGATCGTGATTTTAGAAACTCAACAAAACTGGTTTCACCATTTTTGGACACCAACACAATTTTATATTGATTTTACAAGTTTATTTCCGAAACTTAATTAGAAAATATTTATAGAATGAAAGGGCCAGCAGCATCTAAGCGGCCCAGCAGCCCAGAAGGGCGGAGCGTGCGCGGTGGAGCGGCAAACCGGCTAGCGCGGCGCAGGCAGTGGCCCAGCGCGGCGAACGGCCCTGGCGGAGACGCGCGGCCTACGGCCCAACAATCCCCAAGCTAGCGCGCAGCCCAGGCGGAGACGGACGGCCCACAGGCGCGCCCGACCGGTGGCCCAGCCACGATGGCCATTGGTTGGCCCAGCGCGCGAGCGCGAACAGCCCAGCAAGCTAGCCCCCGCGCGGCCAAGCCCAACACGACGACAGTTTTGCAAAAGCGTCCCTACGCTTCTATCTATATAGTGCGCTACTGTTCATATGAGTCACGTACTTTGCACGAAGGACCCTGGGACATCCTCTATTTCTCTTTTCTCACCTTTTCCCTTCCTTAGAAGCAGAGCACGACCGAAGACAACGGCCGATGGCGGCGGCAACGGTGCTGAGGAGCCAGGGAAGGAACGGCAACGGCAAAATGGCTGCAGCGGCACTGGCCAGACAGACGGCATGGAGAAGGCGGAGCTGCACACGGCCATCCTCTAGGTTATGGTAGACCCCTTGGCGACCCGATGGTAGGGGCACGCCGATGCCACACCTGCGCACGATGAAGTCATACCGGCGTGGATGGGGCAGCGCGGGGAGGCGCTACGACACCAATGGACCCGACGCGGGTGCATACGGCGAAGGCCAGGTGGGTCATGGAGGCGGAGAGCAAAGAAGCAGGTACTGGAGGTGAAACGCCGTGGAGTAGCCGGACCAGTGTGGGGTCGAGTGGCTCGCGCGCTTGCGTGGACGGTGGGCGGCGACGGGAGCATGGCCACAGCGAGTGCTGTGTTTCCGACCACGGAGATGGGGCGGTGGCGCGGGGTAGTGTGGTCAGTAGCTAGAGCAGGGAGGTGGCGTGCTGGACCTAGCCGGGGGAGATGGCCGGCCACGATAGGGCATGGACGGACCGGCTCGTGAGATGCGACGCGACGGCGATGACCCCAGTGGCTGCTCGGCAGAGCTGCGCCTCGATGCAACAATGATGGGCACGGCCATGGTGAGCTGCGGAACAGTGGCGTGATGCTGTGGTCTAGAGCGGGGAAGGGAGGGGCGGCACGGCGATGGAGCGCACCGGCGGCCACGGCCCTGTGCGGTTGCTCGTGCGTGAGGCAGGGAGCAGGGAAAGACCGTGAGATGTGGTGAGCAAGGCGACCAGTGGCCTAGATTCCTCAAGAAGCAGGGGTAGGAGGCAGCAGCAGCTCAGAGGTGATCGGCCTGCTTGTCCGGTAGAGAGAATAGTGGAGCACAGGCAAGTAGAGGCAGACAAGACCAGCAAGGTTAGAGACAAGCAAGGTAGGCTGAGGTAGAGGCGTGGGAACTCGGTGAACTGGAGCTTTGCTCGCCAGCCATGGCAGACAACTGAGGCAGGCAAGGACGAGCAGAGGTAGAGACCTACGGAGGTAGACCGTGCAATAGGAAAAGCAAGGACCTTATGCGAGCTCGCCACCAATTCATAAGCGTGATGTGGGGGGCAGGGAGGACGGCACTGAGTGGCCGTCAGCTGCGCGCCTACATGCACATGAAACGTGAAAGGATATGGCGAGGGTAGGGGAAAAGCAACGTGCTATTCAGGGAAAATATCAAGTGAATCAGTACACGGCAGCTGTCGCAGGTGCGTTACCAATCTATCTAGGGACTAAAATTAGTCTATACGTAAACGTAAACATGTCACTAGACCAAAGCTTTTCAACTAAGCGTGCTTATCAAAATAAACACGTGAGTATATATATATCGTTTTATTTATTAATGGATTTTATTTTATTTATAAAAGTTGATTTTCATGCTTAATCTAACAGAACAAATCGTTCGCTAGAATCGTTATCGGACATTCCTAAATATTTCTACGCACGGCATAATTTAACTTGAGCGTCTATTTGAGTCCACGAAACTAAGTCACATAGGATTCGCCTATCGCCTCAAGTACGTTTTAAATTAAAAATCCGAGAAACTCGTTTCGAAAATTTTACTTAGGCCTAAATCGCGGTGCTGAACGAGCTCGTAACACCAGGGGTGTTACAGATCCTGAGTATAAGCAAGAGTTGATAGATTTATTAAAGGAATTTAAAGATTGTTTGGCTTGGGAATATTATGAGATGCCTGGTCTAGATCAATCAATTGTTGAACATCGGTTACCAATCATACCTGGATATCGACCGATTAAATAAGCTCTGAGGAGATTTAACCCAAATGTTCTTGATGATGTTAAAAAGGAGACTGAAGGATTAGTAGGAGCGAAATTTTCCAACCGTGCCGATATACAGAGTGGATATCGAGTGTTGTTCCTGTGTATAAGGAAAATGGGAAGTTAAGAGTTTGCATCGATTTCAGAGATCTATACAAGGCTACACCAATGGATGGTTATCCGATGCCGATAGCCAATATGTTGGTAAATGCAGCAGCTGGGCACAAGGTTATTAGGTTTTATGGGCGACAATGCAAAATATAATGGCTAAGGAAGACAGCTTTCAGGTGCCCTGGCGCAATCGGCCTATTTGAATGGGTTGTAATGATCTTTGGTCTAAAGAGTTCTGGTGTAACATATCAAGAAGCAATCAATGGAAAATGTCTGAAGGAATATTATCCTAGCATTTGGATTAATACTTGACAGCCGATTTGTTCAGTCATCGGCTCTAATAGCTAGTACCAGAAGGGTATCGCCTTTAGCTCAAAATTACCCCAAAAGGGGGGAAAGCCGATACGATATGTATTGCCTATAGAGCAAAAAACCAACACAGAAACTATTATGGTATACACAAGACATTGTAGAAAGTACGCTGAGATACGATCATAGAAAAATAGAAGACTTTATTCATTGATTAGTTTGCCCTAAGTACAAACTAGTCAAAGACATTGTTTATCACATCCTGAGCGGATGTAATGTCCACGATGGCCTCCATTGCATCGACGAAGTCCTCGATCAACTCCTCATGCTCTTTGGGGCCATCGTCCATCAGGAAACAAGTCTCCATGGTATGGAGCTCGTACCTGGTCTGAAACTATGCCGCATCCAGCGCCATTGATGAAGGGGCCCCGAGCATTGATGGACGCCATAGCCACATTCGCCGCTAGCTGGAGGTTCTCTAACTGCACCGTCAGGGCTGGCGATCATAGAAAACAAAGAAGATATCAAGGCAAAGACAGTGGAAATTAGAAGAAGAGTTTTCTTGGAGTTCATCTTACCGCCACCATAGCGTTAGACTGGGCTAGCCACGCTCGAGCAGCGCTGGCCTCTTCCTCGGCGGTGAGGAGGGCGGCTTGAGATGCCCCAACAACGATCTCAAGCTGACCATTCTCTTGAGTTGCCTCAGAGTAACGGTCCTAGGCCGCCCTCCACTCCCTAAGGAAATGCTGGGCATCGTCGCCATTGTAAGAATTGAAGGAGTCCGACGATGAGTTTGGCGTGGAGGCAGCATCAGATGCAACATTAGAGGGCTCGCCGGCCCTGGGAGGAAGTGGACGAAGGCTGTCATTCAGGACAAACCTATAAACAAGTTAGAGAGATCCATTGCCATGAATAGAGGGTGTCGATCTCACCTCATATGACAGAGATGCTGGCTCACTGGTAGGTTCTCCTTCGAGACCTCTTCCACCGCACGCTTGCCCTGATTGTCTTCGCTGGCCATGGGGTTTGGTTAGATTTACTAAAAGGAGGAAGAAAACCACTATAGGGTTTGTGAAGGCGGAGAAGCGCAAAGAACAGAGACAGTTGCAAGTATATATGTGTTCGAGGCTAGAGCCCTCGGCTGGTATTTATAGCTACAGAGATAGGATGGTAGATATCTCAAGACGTGCGAAGAGTAACTACAATTAGTAGAAGGCAAAACGCCGCCTCACTAATGCCAAAGAGAATGCGGCGTTGATAACTGAGGATAGAAGATTGAGGAGTTTTCTTAATGAAGATCATGTTTTCAGACTTAATTGTATTAAGGTCAGAGGTCTAGAATCGGCTATTTTCAAATCGACTCTTTAGCCGAGACAAGAAATATAATAGATCAGTAGGAAATATGGTTCTAATTAGTTTCACACGAGATGTATGTATTACAAGTAGTGACATAACAAATTCAAAGCATCCCGGATTGCCTTCAAAGCTTTCAGCCGAATAGCATCGACCTCTGCAATCTGTGCTTGTCTCCTTCTCAAGATCAGACATGCCTTGGCCGCGTGCTATGCACGATCAAGATCAAAGTAGAACGGTCGATAAAACATAATTCGTCATTTAAAGTAAGAACCATTGCAATGTGACAAAATAAATGATGGACTAAAAGGATATGAGGCCGATCTAGATCGATCTCGATCAGGCAGATTGATGTTGCTGAAACTGATGACAAACAAGAACATTAGCAAGATCGACAACTTAATGAATCTACCCGAAGGATGTCACCCTTAGGTAGAGCCGATAACTTGACCTTAATCTAATTCAAGCAGTGGAGGTTGAACTTAACCGATGCAGCCGTACTTGACCTAGATAAGGATCGATAACTATCGGTGTTTCGAGTAAACACCAATGAGTAAATTTGTAATATTGTGCGTTTAGCTCGGATGGTGTGCTAAGAGGACACAAGGTTTATACTAGTTCAGGCGGAATGTCCATACGTCTAGTTCATTACTGCTGCTCGTGTTACTAGCACTGAAAAGTTTATAGTAGGGGTTACAAATGGGTGAGAGAGGGACAGGTCCCAAGTCTCTGGTGGATAGAACAAATGGGTACCGAGAGCTCGGTCATTGCTCGGCTATGTGTTCAAGGTTCGATGCTAGAGGTTTTTTATCTGATGCCCCTTAGTGGGGTGCCCTGCTTTCCCTTTTATAGGCCAAGGGAAAGCATGGGTTACAGCGGGAGAAAAGAGGATAATGAGAGAGAGAGAGAGAGAGAAAGTCCTTCAGGGTCGCTAGACCTTTCTTTTCCTTTGCGTGGGACCCACTGACATGGCAGGTGGTGATAGGTCTAGCTCCACGTTGGGTGCCTGTCTACCAATGATGCCATGCCCTAACGTTGTTAACGCGTTGTGACGTCCCACTCCACTCTGGTGAGCAGCGTGCTGATCAGCGGCCATACAGGGAGTAGGCAGCATAGTGACCACATGTCCATCACTATGGGCGATGTGAGTTCCCTGGAATGACATATCGCAAGGACATGTCATCTTGAGACATGACTGTTCCCTGCATGATGCTAGAAGTTTGACCTTAGGTTGTACTTTTTGGCCCATAGTGGTTGGTGGCGGCGTGAGCTTCTGTTAGGAGCCATGCTCGAGGGATCAGGCGAGGCAGAGCCTGCCTTTAGACGTCGGGTGAGGCGAAGCTTGTCCCCAGAGGTCAGGAGAGGCGGATCGCATGACCTTAGGGTTAGGTGAGGTAGAGCCCGCCCTTAGAGATTGGGCGAGGTGGAGCCCATGGCCTCGGTGTTGGGCGAGGCGGAGCCCGTCCCTAGAGGTCAGGCAAGGCGGATCGCATGACCTTGGGGTCAGGCAAGGTGGAGCCCATGACCTTAGTGTCGGGTGAGGCAGAGCCCGCCCCTGGAGGTCGAGCAAGGCAGATCGCACAGAAGTCGAGCGAGGTGGAGCCCGTGGCCTCGATGTCGGTTGGAGCTGTAGTCACACCTTCGACTACCTAGATGGATTAATGTATAATGACCATTAGCCCCTTCTCTTTGGGTACCCTAGTATTGGTCCCTGACAGTAGCCCCCGAGCTTTAAGAGGAGTAGAATACTCCTTCGGAGGCTTTTCTGAACGGGAGGACTCTAAGGGCTTTGGCCTTCTTTTGTAGCCCATGGCGTAACCTAGGAACGGTGGTTCCCTTTCATCAAGATCGGACCTTTCGCGGGTATGGCCATGAGATTTGGGGGGTTTGAAAAAAGGTCTTTCCTGATTGGGGCCCTGGTATCCCATTCACGGGGATCCGGCTAGGGCTAGCTAGTGATCGACTCTAGATTCTCAGCGGTCAATCCATATAGTTCTTGGGTCCGTTTGATCAGTCCCAAGGGCTCTCCACCTTCCTTAGAAAAAAACATGGATCGTATCCGGCCAAGACTCGAATGTGGAACAGCATGCCCACAACGCTTGTGCGCTTGGGTGCCAGTCGCTAGCGGATCCACCCCTTTCTACTTCCTTACCTTATAGGTGCTCGGAGCGGTTGTCGAACCCATTGATGGGCAAACCTTTGAGCTCCTAGGCCGAGATGGGCCATAGAGTTATTTTTAGATCCATAATCCTCGCACCCGCGATGAGTCGTGACCCGTCCGGAGAGGTGAAATGTCCGGTGAGTTTTTTGAGGGAACAGATAGAGATTGTGTGCGCATATCCCGTGGCATGACGTTGTGGCAGATCATGGTGGGCATAGAGATCTATGTGGGTGGTTAGTTTCCTCGCGCCTGTCGCCCCTATAAAACCAAAGGGTTCACCCCCCAAGCGAGGCGGCAGCCGTCGGCTGGTGTCATGCCTGTTTCAAGCAGGAGTGGCGCCAGTGCTACCGTGTCTCTAGCCAGAAAGGCACAGCCCATGGTGGCACCCGTGCCCTCAGTGAGATGGGCAGACATGGGGGCCCAAGGGGCGCCTTTGGAGGTCGCCGAGCAGCCGACGATGGCGGTGATACCGCTGTCATCGACAAGGTGGATAGGACTGCCAACCACGCTTGTGGCGCCGACCGTGGTGGGTGCGATGTAGTCGGTCGTGACCCTGCCAACGCAGGTGGAGGTGGTGGCCGTTGTGACAAGCGGTTCATAGTTGGGCGATATCGTGGTGGCGCCTGAGGAACGGGCGCGACCCACGCCGTCGACAGCCCAGACGACGGAGTCTAGCATGGGCCGAATGGAGGGGGACACGGCCGAGGGGTCACTGGACGTCATGGTGCTAGGAGAGAGGTCAGAGCCCTTACCGCTGACCCCTTCCATCGCCAGAGGGGTGTCCAGGCGGGAACGTGGTGGCGAGAGGGCTCGGCAGTGCTTGGAGCCAGCGGGGAGTCGTCTCTAGCCCTGACGTTAGTGGGCGGCGACTCGCCTGCGCGGGGCGAGCCCCTCCTCTGGTGGATAAATCCATAGGACCCAGCGTTGACGCTCTTCACCCTCGATGACGCCACTGAGAGCATGGAGCGGGAGAGCCTCGACATGGGAGTCATGCCTGTGCTCGAAGCTCTAGACTATTCCCGGGGTGCCTTGGCTGACGTTGTTGTTCCCACTGGCCAGGTATTTGCTTGATCCTTCTTCTCGCCCTTTCCTTTCTCCGCATATTTTTGTATTTTGACCATCATCTTCTTTTAGTCCCTCATCGCTCGTAGCTGGGGGAAGTCACGATTCCTTCATGGGCAGAAGGAAACCTAAGACCGTGTCGTCGAGGAGGCACGGCTGCATGGGGAGGTGATGGCTCAGTTTGCTACCGCCTAGCAGAAGATGGCTGAGCTAACTCCCCTTGCTGAGGAGGTGGGCAGTCTTTGGTCATGGGTGGCTGAGGCCTGTCGCCATGCTGATGAGGCCAAGAGGGCATTTGAGGCCCTGTCGGTGAGATCACGGCGAGATGACGAGGAAGCCACCAAGGTTAGGAAGGAGCGGGACGAGCTGCTCCAGAATGACGTCGAGACCCACCAGCGGATCCTTGACCTTCTGGTCAAGGTTGAGCAGGAAAGGAAGCTAAAGCTGGGGGCCGAGGAGAAGCTCGTGGCCCTAGGAAAGAGGGCGGTCGCCCGGCTGCACAAGGAGCGAGATGAGCTATTCTAGACCATGGAGAGACTCTGCTTGGAGCATGGCATGGCTCACAAGGAGCATGACTAGGCCCTCTGAGAGTGTGACCAGGCCTGCCTAGTGCGCAATGATGCACAGCAGAAGGTTGGCTCCCTCTAGATCGAGCTTGGAAACGCGATGACCCAGAAGCTAGAGGCCAAGAGCGTCTCTACCGAGCTAGCCTTGGACCTTGCCAAGGCGAGGAGGAATCTTTAGGCGGAGAGCGACGAGCACGGTATCCTGAGCGCCACCCTCGGAGTGGTCTACAATGACCTTCAGGTGGTGCGATCGGAAGGGGCCAGGTTGATCGTGGCCCGTGCTGTCGAGATCACGGCTCGGGTGTGCTAGCTCGAGAGGAATGCCCTTCAAGCTAGGGTTAATCAATCCTTCATGATTGCTCATTCTCATTACGAGGACAACATCGACCTAGAGGTGATGAGCCATGGCTTCGTGCCTGGCTATGAAGTCCACGAGCTGGAGGAGATGGAAGCGGTGGTGGCTACCTTTCGTAGGACTTGGTGGATAGGATAGAAGACATATTTCTCCCCTGGAGGTGCTAGTTAGTCAGATGGGTTGGATGATCATTATTGTAATCAGTGGATAAGTGTCGACCCTTGTGTATCGTTTAAACAAACTCATCATTTTGTTTTGTTTGATTGAATGTGTTTTCCTCCCTTTTTATGTGTGAAAAGGGGTTAATGCATTCTGACCCTTCCATTTGTTAAGACCATAGAGCTCTAGGTATAGGATGAAAACTCTGATCATGCTAGTGAGCAAAGATGTCATAGCAACCGAGGCATTGGTCTCTCGCAATCCGACCAGCCGGGCTTAGTCGTTCGTTTCCACAGACCTTGCCACTAGGTTTAACATTAGGAAGAGGTCGAGTGCAGTGACTATTTCAGAAAGGGTGTATTTATACCCTTATCAGCCCCCGAGTGAGACCTGACCCCTTGTTGTTGCTAGGGGTCGGCTGTCACTAAATATCGAGGAGGGGATAGTGGAACAAGTAGGAGAAAGTGTCTCTTGTTTTTGTGCGTACCCCCTCCCTAGGATCTGAGCCTTCGTTCTACGACTGGGCATTCGGTCTCCTTGTGAGTCCAACTTTCCTTCAGCCCCCATGCGTAGCGGGGGTCCGGTCGAGGGTTGGCTCATCTTTGTGATCGTCGCCCTGTCTGCGGTTTCCGCAACCAGAGGGTTTGAGCTAACATCGCTTGCCTCGATGGCTCGAGTGACGTGCTCGGTGAGCTCCCTAATGGGCCTATTCGAGTGGAATCCGGATCCATCATTTGTGATGGGGTCAGCATAGCCCTCATGTGGCATTTCACTGCTCCTTAACCCGCCTCTCGACAGATGCCCGAGCCATTCTGGGGAGCGACTCAGGTGGCTCGATGGCCTCCCTACAATGGGGATTCTATGGGGCCGGCTCGAGGTGAGGATCGAACGAGAAAGTTGAGATGACCTTGTCCACTTCTAAGCGGGTCAGGCAAAGGCCGCTAGGGCTCATCTAAGTTTTCTCCCCTGGCTTTGTTCGACGTGAGGCGGCCTTAGGCCCTTCGTAGGTGGCCTTCGAACATCGGTCTCCCGAGTTTAGATCGGGCAGCTCGAGCCCCGAGGCCCATGGGGCTCGGTAGGGGTCAGTCGTATTTCATGCGTCACCCTATCCTCGGTATTTACAACCAGAGGGGCTAAGCTAACGACACTTGCCTCGATGGCTCGAGTATCGTGCTCGGTGAGCTCGCTAACGAGCACGTCCGAGTGGAATCCGGGTCCGTCATCCGCTGATGGGGTCGGCATTGCCCTCTTGTGGTATTCCACTGCTCCTTAACCCACCTCTTGGTAGATGCCCATGTCACTTTGGAGCGACTCAGGTGGCCCGCTGGCCTCTCCTCGATGGAGATTCTGTGGGCTTAGCTCGAGGTTAGGATCGAACGAGAAAGGTCTAGATGTCCCTGTCCACTTCTGAGCGGGGTCAGGCAAGGCCGCTGGGGCTCATCTAAGTTTTTCTCCCCCGGCTCTATTTGATGTGAGGTAGCCTCGAGCCCTTCGTGGACCGGCCTTCGAACCTCGATTGGTCACCACTCATGTCGAATGAGATGACTACCGCTTTATGACGCGACGCGAAGCGTTGTGATGCAATAACTGCATATGCAATTCTTAGATGTATAAGATGAATGTATGGATGAATGTATGAATGAATGCATGAATGAATGTATGAATGCATGCATGAGAATGGATGAATGAATGTTCATGTAATGGAAAAGTAAAGTGGGGGTCGGTAAAGTTACCTCGATGGCTCGAGTGACAGGTTCGAGGAGTTCTTACCAGAATATGCCCGTGTGGGGTCTAGATTCGTTGTTCGTGACAGAGTTGGCGTAACCTGCATGGATCATCCTGTTTTGCCCTACCTGTTTCTCGGTGTGGGGGTATTAACCCCTATACCCTTACGGCTAAGCTTGGGCCGGCCCGGATCGATGGGTCCGGTCCATCCGAAAGACGACGTGCGGCCTGGCCAACCTGGTTGGAGTCCCGCGCAAGGAGTCAAGGCGGATTTGGCGATCAACCAGGATCCTGGTCAGTTAGAATAGGAATCCTTATCCGGCCACATATGGCAATTGTAACTGACTAGGATTAGTTTCCAGATCTGTAACCCTGCCCCCAGACTATATAAGGCGGGCAGGGGATCCCTCTAAAAACATCTCTCATTGACATACAGCAATACAAATCAGACGCAGGACATAGGTATTACGCCTTCTTGGTGGCCGAACCTGGATAAAACCTCGTGTCTGTCTTGCGTCACCGTCTTGTTTATGGCTTGCGCATCTGTCTACCGACAATCTACTACCTTGGGCATACCCCTAGGTAGACTGCCGACCATATTTCATCGACAGTGGCGCGCCAGGTAGGGGTCGAACCTACGGCCTTCTGCCCGAGCCATTCGATCGACTTGGATGACATGCGGGCCTCTCCTCGGTGGAGATTCCATAGGCAGGCCCCTCCAAACCCTTCTGAGGAAGGAGGAGGCTAAAGCTCAGGGTACGGGGATAAAAACTCTAATCACGCTAGTGAGCAGAAATGTCGTAGCCACTGGGATGTAAGTTTCTAGCGGTCGGACCAGTTTTTCTTAGAGTTTGTTTCCGCACACCTTGCTTCTAGTTTTTTAACGTGAGAAGGGGTCGGGTATAAAGAATGTCTAGCGAACAAATATTCTTGCCAGCCCCCGAGTGAGGCCTGACCCCTTGCTGTAGCTAGGGTCGGGGGCTCGATAGCGAAATAAATGTGCATTAAAGTAAGGGTGACCTGCTAGCATAGGAATTACCTTGACAGCACAAGTGACGAGTTTAGGGAGCGCTTATCGGATATGTTCGAGCAGAATCTGGGTCCGTTATTCGTAACGGGGTCGGCATAACCCACGTGGGGCATCCTGCTAATCCCTACCCATTCCTTGATAGTGGCTAAGTCGTCCGGTCAACTTGTATTGCCCCACTAGGACAAAACTTACCTACGGAGATAGAGGATGAGAACATCCCGTGCAAGAATTTAGTTAGGCAGATAAGCCAGGCGGCGAACTTGTAATAAATGGACAAGCTCTTAAATTTCATTATGGCCAAACAGTTTTTTAGCCCTTCTCCCCTTTTTGTATAAAAGGTTGTTGCGCTCCGACCCTTTCCGTCGTTAAGGCCATAAAGCTCGGGGTGCGGGTGAACAAATTCTAATCACGCTGGTGAGCAAAGGCGTCGTAGCCGTTGAAGCATAGGATTTTTGCAGTTCGACCAGTTTTACTCAGCGTTTGTTTCCATATCCCTAGCTTCTAGGTCTCAACATGAGAGGGGGTTGGCCACGGAGAATGTTCGCCAGGTGGATATACTCTTAGACATGCACTGACCTCTATGGTAGCTAAGGCCAAAAAGCCCGGGGTGTGGAAAAAAACTCTAATCACGCTGGTGAGCAAAGGCGTCATAGCCGCCGAGGCGTAGGTTTCTCATAGTTCGACCAGTTTTACTCAGCGTTTGTTTTCGCA
Organism: Miscanthus floridulus; assembly: GCF_019320115.1. NCBI lineage: Eukaryota > Viridiplantae > Streptophyta > Magnoliopsida > Poales > Poaceae > Miscanthus > Miscanthus floridulus. The sequence continues at coordinate 66,656,534 of NC_089597.1, read as the reverse complement.
AACCTCGCTTCTAGGTCTTAACGTGAGAGAAGGTCGGGCGTAGAGAATGTCTACCGGGTAGGTACGCTCCTATTAGCCCCCGAGTGAGGCCTGACCCCCCGCTGTTGCTAGGGTCAGGCGTCACCTAAAGATCGGGGTGTTGATAACGAAACTAATAAGAGAAAGCATGTGTATATTGAGGGTAAGAAGTGGCATAGCTGCTCGATGTTACAGGCATTGACGAAAACTTCACCGTCGATGGCCTTGAGCTTGTAGGTGCCTGGTCGGAGCACCCCCACGATGACGTGCTGTCCCTCCTACGGCGGATAGAACTTGTGGCGGTTCTTGTTGCTCTAGATGAAGCAGAGCAGCAGGTCCCCGACGTTGAAGGCCCGACCTCGCACTCGACGGCCGTGGTACCAACGCAACGCTTGATGGTACTTGGCTGAGCGGAGGAGGGCAACGTTGCGCACTTCATCTAGCTGGTCTCCTTCATGTGCTCTCCCTTGTTGAAGCCCCCAGACAAGAACCGCTTTAAGAGGCCGCAGTCCTTATATAGGTGCTCGATGGGGAAAGCATGGTTCGGACATGGCCTTTCGAGCAGCCTATCGAAGTGGTTTGGGGTACCCTCGGTGGGCTTCTGGCCTCCCTTACGGTCGGCAGTGGCCACAAGCGAGCCCTTATGCCACTATTTGTTCTTCTTCTTGTTGGGACGGTTGGAGGTGCCTTCGTTGGCGTCCTCGTCCCACTTCACCTTGCCCTTGAGGATGCATCGGCCAAAGGCCTGAGGTCCCAGCAAGTTGGGCTCAGGCTTCAGTCCTCGCCGCTATTGTAGCGTCCGCCACGACGTGGGTGGTAGCCGCGGCTAGTCCTCTCCCTTGCATCGTCGTAGGTACGCCTGTGGGCATCGAGGGTGTCGCGTGCGTCACGGTGGAGGCCAAAACGCTCATGCACTAAAACTACGGTGCATGGTCTACCGCCTTGCTGCGCCTGGTGGATCGACACGTCCTCATCGGGTTGTTCTGAGGGCGCGTTATGCCTGCGGGCGTCGAGGGTGTTGCGTACGTCACGGTGGGGGCCGAGATGCTCATGCACCGAACCGCGGTGTGCGGCCTGCACGGGAGCACTATCGGGGCGCTCTGGACGAAGTATTCTGGAGAGAGCGGCTCTCCTCCGGCAAGCTACGTCATGATGTTGGTAAATAAAAAAGTGAGGTGGTGCATGTCGTCCTGGGATGGTCGGGGTCCTAGGAAGGCGCTCAGCTGGCGCTCTAACCTCCCGTAGTCGAAGCCGGGGGCTGGTCGCTCCTAGGGGCATGGGCCTTCGGTGCGTGCAGCTGCAGCTCCCCCAATGCCTCGCTGATCGCGCCGAGGCCAGTGGAGTGGAGAGGTTGGGCGGCAGTGGGAGGCCGCACCAGCTCTCCCTCTATCGTGACAATGAAGTCTAGATCCTCGAGGCGCACGTGCGCGCCTAGGACCCGGCTGACGTTGCGATTAGCCATCCGAGGCCTGGTGTTGATGTCGAGATGCACAAAAGGCCCCTACCTAGCGCGCCAACTGCTGGTGTTTTAAGTAAACACCAACGAGTAAATTTCTAATATTGCGCGTCTGGCTCGAATGGTGTGCTAAGAGGACACGAGGTTTATACTAGTTCGGGCGGAATGTCCCTACGTCCAGTTCGTTGCTGCTGCTCGTGTTACTAGCACTAAAAAGTTCGTAGTATGGGTTACAAACGGGCGAGAGAGGGACAGGTACCAAGTCTCTGGTGGAAAGAACAAATAGGTACTGAGAGCTCGGTCGCTGCTTGGCTATGTGTTCAAGGTTCGATGCTAGTGGTTTTTGATCTGGTGCCCTTAGTGGGGTGCCCTACTTTCCCTTTTATAGGCCAAGGGAAAGCATAGGTTACAGCGGGAGAAAAGAGGAGAACGAGAGAGAGAGAGAGAAAGTCCTTCAGGGTTGTCGGGCCTTTCTTTTCCTTTGTGCGGGACCTGCTGACACGGCAGGTGGTGACAAGGACAGCTCCACACCGGGCGCCTATTCACCGATGATGCCATGCCCTAGCGTTGTCAGCGGGTCATGACGTCCCACTCCGCCCCGGCGGGTGGCGTGGCGAACCAGCGTGATGATCAGCGGTCGTACAAGGAGTAGGCAACATAGTGACCATGCGTCCGTCACTATGGACGATATGAGTTCCTTGGAATGACATGTCGCAGGGACGGGTTGTGTTGAGACGTGACCGCTCCCTACACGATGCCAGAAGTTTGACCTTGGGTTGTACTTTCTGGCCCGTAGTGGTTGGCGGCAGCGTGAGCTTCTATTAGGAGCCATGCCCAAGGGATCCGGTGAGGCGGAGCCAGCCCTCAGACGTCGGGCGAGGTAGAGCCCGCCCTCAGATGTCGGGCGAGGTGGAGCCAGCCCTGAGACATCGGGCAAGGCGGAGCCCGCCCTCAGACGTCGGGCGAGGCGGAGCCCGCGACCTCGGTGTCGGGCGAGGCGGAGCCCGTCCCCAGAGGTCAGGCAAGACGGATCGCACGACCTCGGGGTCGGGCGAGGCGGAGCCCGTGGCCTAGGTGTCGGGTGAGGCGGAGCCCGTCCCCAGAGGTCGGGCGAGGCGGATCGCACGACTTTGGGGTCAGGCGAGGCGGAGCCCACGACCTCGGTGTCGGGCGAGGCGAAGCCCGCCCCCAGAGGTCGAGCGAGGCAAAACGCACGACCTTGGGGTCGGACGAGGCGGAGCCTGCGGCCAGAGGTCGGGCGAGGCAGAGCCCGCGGCATCGATGTCGGTTGGAGGTGTAATCGCACTTTTGACTGCCTGGATGGATTAACGTATAACGACTATTTGCCCCTTCTCTTCGGGTACCCTAGTATTGGTCCACGACAATAACTAACTTATACTAGAGCTCATAAGAGGTCGGCCGGACCGATGCAGCCTTACAAACAAAAGCATAAGTCATGACGGTACTTACAGACAAGCTAGAGGTCGACCGGATCGATGCAGCCCTGCTTGTTGAAGAAGTCGCCGAGATCTACATTACTCCTATTCCTAAAGGTTGGCGTGAAACCGAAAAGGTAAAGACTGTTTTGATTGATTGGATTCTTTTTTACAATAGCTGAGGTCCAATATTTATACCCGGAACCTAAGCATGAATCATACTTAAATACGACTCTCATTACAATATTTGGAATAAAAGAAAATATTCCTAACTTAAGATAACTTGTACCATAATCTTTTATTTTTTTGTAGAGTCCAACATATTTTTTCCGACGCCAACCATAGCTCATTTGACGTTATCTGCTGACATCATCCGAAAAGAGCCGATCCCAGTACCACGTCTAAACCAGCTGATATCGATCCTTATACAATCAATTCCTTTATAACACAATCTTGAAAGCTTCGAGTTCTCCGTTCTTCTTTCCAAATTTTGGTGTAAAAGTCATGAAAACAAATATTTGAGGCCAATTTTAGATTATAAATCACCCATTTATGATTCTTTCCAAATAATAAAGCATGAAAGCCACTCAAATCAGAAGCCTTACCATTATTGTTTAAAATACACTTGAGAGACGGCAGGCAAGGGGGTAAAAAGGAATAAAACACAAAACGAAATTCTACCAATCTGGTTACAAGTATCTACATGTGTAAGAGAAGCAGGAAAAGAAAAACCACACAGCCTTCTCCTAAAATTGAACTTTACAGCAGGTATTCTCTTTGCCTCCTTGTGACCTATCTTAGCAATCTGTGGTCTTGCTCTATCATCTGAACGGGAACAGCTCCCATGACAGGCATCATAGAAGCAGCAATCCAGGAACACCCCAAGTTCCAATCAGTTCAGCTGTCATCTTGCCAGAGACAATATCCTATAAGCTGTACAAAACGCAAAATCTACCAACAATGCTACGCCTGAACTTCTAGCTCTGTCTCCCTTGTTATTTGCATAGCCTTACCATCGCGACGAGCAGATATACCAACCATCCTCTGCTGCGACGAGGTCCGGTGTCGTGATGACAACTGCCTTGCCACTTCTGGATCTTCAGCCTTCCCCAAGTACCGTTTCCACTGAATCTTGTTGTGGAACATTGGGAAAAAACGGATCTGGATCGCGGCATAGCTGAAGTAGGGGACAAGTGTTGCCATCACAACAAAAAGTGTCACCAACCAAAATGAGAGGGCTGGGGCCAGCTGTTCGATGAAGACCATGTAGGCTGTAGTTGAGAACCTCGGGTTTATGGCACCATAAACCAAGAGGAAGAGGTACCATACTGCAATGCTGCCCCATATGAATATGTGCTGGATTATGGTGAAGTAGTTCACAGAGAGCGCCATTTGACAGTTGACAACCCATACAACACAAGTGTACATGACGACACCTAGAGCATCCAAGCCCGCAACTTGACCATCCTGACGGAATGCCTGGTCCTCAAAGGCAGTGATGCAGAAGAAAAAGATTAAGACAGCATTCATAACACCATTAAGCATCCAGCCAAGTATCCGACGCCAACTGAATAGTATATTCTGCACTCCTTCTTGGTATAGTTGTGGATACTGCAAAGGAACAGAGAACAGAAGGCAAGTTACAAGGTAGGTAACACAAATGCAAAAGGAGTGCGCACAACTCAAGGCAAAAGGAGTGCCTTCAAATAACTTGAAAGACTGTTTCCTTGATTCATTCAATATGGCAGCGAAACTGGGACTTCAAAACCCCCAAAAATGGTACTTATAAAGGAATTTTTCACAGGTTAAAAAACCCTTATACTAACAGAAAGATAGTTCTTAAACAAACTGAAAACATATATACCATGAAAATTCTTTTAATCAACAGAAAAAATTATGTAGCTTCCACTACCCCAAGGGTAGAAAGCACATTTTCTTCAGAAATATATGGTAGAAGTAGATTTGACAGGGAAGTAGGTAACATATCTAAATTTGCCTACTCCAATCATTTTAATTACCGAAACTGTTTAAATATCGGAGTACCTGTATGCACAGCCTGGCAGACACATCCTGGTCAAATACCCCCAAAGCAATGACAGGAAGGGAGGTGAAGAAAACATTATAGAGTGACAAGAACCAATCATTATAAGCTGGCTTCCCGGAGAAAGATGCAAATGCTTCGTACAGAAAGATAGTGACACCAAAAGTAACATTCTTGTAGAAGAAATAGCATATCTGCACATCAATCCCAAAATATTTTATCAAAAGACTTGAATTACGAAGCCTGAATAGTAGATCAAAATAAATGTTTCGGGCCAAGAGATTAGAAGCATGCAGTCTAAGTCCAAAGCAACACATGAGTTGACTTAGTTTGTTTTTACGCTCATCGTCTGTGGGGAGTCTTAGTTTCATCTCTGGTTAGGAGTGGGAGTACATGGGCCTGACAGCCTGACCATGGCCGATTTGTGTCTGCTATGTACTTTGAAAGCATTTTGGGGCGTGTTCCAGAGACCTTTGTGCTCTCAGGATCACTCTGATTTTTGGAATGTTTGGTGGTGCAAACATTATACTTGTGGTACTTTTAAATTTTGTTTCTTTTGGTAATGAAATTTCTGGTTCATCCCGTGAGGAAAAGATATATTAAAATCAATGTAAATGGCAACTATACCATCACTGAAATACGGCGGTAACACCAATGTCCATGCACCAGAAGTAGCCGTTCCAAGAAGCGGAATTGGGCAACAGCAACATCACTAGCCATGACAGCCTAGAACATCATAAGAAACAAATAATAAGAAAAGAAATCATGGGCACAATTAGCAAAAGTTATACAGCATCGAATCAGTAACCTGCATTCCTTCAGCACCACTGATGCCAACCCCTATGTCAGCTTCTTGAAGCATGCCAACATCATTTGCCCCATCACCTATTGCTAAAGTCACTTTATGTGTTACTTGTTTAACAAGTCTTGTAACCTGGAATTGTTGCAAATGTTTATGCATGTATGCTCTAGAAGAATACGCTCTGAAAATACATAGAAAAGAGACGGGAACTTAAGAATAGAAAGAAATCTGACCAGTGCCTTCTGTTTTGGTGAAGATCGGCAACATATCACTGATGCACACTTGATAGCAAGATCCAAGAACTTAAACTTGACATCATCTTCCAAAGCATAAGTTAGTGATTTACCATCAATGATTAGTGCGAATGATGCAGTGCTAATTTGAGTGGAAGGTGGAATTTGTTTGATTCCATCCTCTATCTGACCCATAACCCTTTGCTTTGATGCCTGGAGAGCCAACAAAAAGGATGTAACTACGATGATATCAATTGATTTGGTTCTCAATAAATATAATTGTGAATGTATGCCTTGTTACTTTTTCAAACAATAGAGAGCTATAATTGTATATATAGGGCATTCCAACGTTAACAGTGTTATATGTAAAATGACTGCAACATGCCTGATGCTTCAAAAAGGCAGGTAATGAAATCAATTATTCACCTTAGCAATTGTTTGTTTGTCACCATTTTTCTCCAACGCGATGATGTCAGGTTGTTCCAGTGTGACGATTATCTGTGTCATGCCTTGTCTAAGCAGGCTACATGCAAACCTGCAGATGGGAAGCTCATCAATCAGAGAAGGAAATAGTCAGGTTGAAATAAAAAGTTCCTACTTCGATGCAGGCATATAATGCTTACCCAATATTGATTGCCGTCTCCATCTTGTCGCCTGTCAGGACCCATATCTTAATTCCGGCTTGTGCAAGCTTGTCTATGCATTCAGGCACCTGAATATGTACGTGCACATGAGTACACGAACAGGCAAGGTTCTCTAGAAAGCGTAAAAATAAGATGCAGAACAGAAAGGCTTATCCACAAAAAGGCATACCCCTTGCTGGAGCTTATCTTCAACTGCGGTAGCACCAAGAAGAATCAAGTCCCGTTCAATGCTATCAGCAGCCTGCTCAATTTTTTCATCTCTATCAGCACTTACAGATGCTTTGGCAGCATTCAATTTTTCATTGAATTCCTTGTACTCTTTCTCATCTAAGACACGGTATGCTAGAACCAAGGTTCTTAGACCAGAGTCAGAATACTGATTTATGTGTCTTCTTGTTTCTTCTTCAAATTTTCTTCCATTTGGTGCAAGTCTTTTGAACATCACACTGTTTACAGAGACTACGATTAAGAAATCATGGACACAAGCAGACCGCTGAAGATGATCTGCGACTAAAACATGGAAATCTAGCGTAAATAGAGCACTAACCTGTCCGCGCCCTTGCTGAGAAGTAATATCCTTCCCTCTGGTTCCTTGACTATCACAGACATCCGCCTCCTTGAGCTACTGAACTCCAATATATTTAGGAGTTCATACTTTCTGTGCCAGAATGTAAAAGGATCAGTATTGGGTACTAAGTAAGGATAATCCATAGAGGAAAGAGCAAAGAAATTTGACTTACCTTTTCTCAACAACATTTTGACTTGGATCCCGTTCATGAACAATTATAGTTGCCAGTGACCTCTTGTAAAACTCAAACCCTAGTTCTCTTGCTGCAATAACAAATGCAGCTTCATCAGGGGACTCAGCTTCATATGAAACCTTCTCATTTTCGTCTATTTCCGCAATGCATGTGTGGCAGATGGCTAGGAGACGGAAAAAATCTCTTATCATATCTCTGTTAGGCTCATGAATCCACTTCCCATCCATTATTCGTGGATCCTTGAAATTGAAACCTTTAACATGGGGACTGTTGTCAATTTTTTCATCTTTGTGGTCTCCATTTTCAATGTCATCATCTAACCTGGCACCTTTCCTCATAGCCATAGCTCTCTCAACTTCAGTGACACCCTGACCATAGGCAGTACCAGCAATTGAACACTTGATGAACTCCATCATGTTGCACGTCAATGTTCCAGTCTTATCGGATAGAATTGTATCAACCATACCTAGTTCTTCATTTAGATTCGAAGTACGAGCATGAGTTGGCTTATCTGATTCTTCATGATACATTTCAATATCCTGGTTGATGAATAGAGCTTGCAAGATCTTGACCATCTCAATGGATATATACAACGAAATGGGAATGAAGTAGCTGTATAGCATCAAGGCCGTCAACAAATGAAAGAAAGATGCCAAAGCTGCTCTCTTTGGATCATAGAATATAGTAGCAGCATCTGGCCGAAGATACCACCGTTTGAGCTCACCATCTCTTAGGTCCTCTTTGGTCCAGATCCCAAAGAAGACAGAACCAAGTAATGCAATCATGAGTAGAGAAGACATCAGAAGGCAAATAATTTGATCCATTTTCTTCTCAATCTTACTTCTTTTAGATGGTGGATCAGTTGCATTTTGCATCGCTTTTGTATCATGACCTGTGAAGATGACAGCCCCATATATGTAGTCTGTGTTCCGTAGTTTTGAGTCCCGAAGAAGCAGCTGTAGGGGTGACAGGGGATACTGCTGGCCTCTCCATTCCATTGAACCGACAAAGGAGTAGAGGTTCGCATTTGGGTCTTCACATTTTATTGTTTGTCTGACTTCCCTGAACTTTATGTCCTCCTGTAAATCTAATGTCACCTCGAGAGCTTGTTTAATTTTCAAATTTGTCTCACCATCGAGGTTCATAGTCTCTACATAACAGATTCCATCCGGATAGTTAGATGAAAGCAGAATCATATCAGCAGGAAAGAAATTATCCTTCTCCACCTTTATTACATCTCCAACTCTGATATTCTTCCATTTTGTCTCTTCAAAATGGCCATTTCCCTTATGCACTTTGACTATCCGATTATTGAGCTCGTGATCCTGGGTGATGTAGTTGCATAGATCTATTTAATATACCAATGGCATGGAAAATTTACATAGACATTCAAATTAACTAAATTACAGTAACACAGTCAAATACGTCTAATTCCAGCCAAAGAAAACCATCACAGAAACTATATGAGCTTGTAACAAATTTAATTATGCCACACCTTGATTCCCAGATAAGCTCGGCATTTATATATATAGAAGAAAGATGACTTCTTCAAATATTAAATGCTACAACTAAGACTAAAAACTATGGCTACATCATGACGCACAGCGACACAAGTAGAATAGACAACTGTGAGTATAATCAATAATGAATCACATGGTCAAAGCACAAGCATGGAAAATGATCAAATTAAGAATTTAAGTTTCAGACACCAAAATACATGGTAATATAGCTCAGTGAATTGTTCATAATGAGTACTCATTGTTTGTAAAAGTCATGAATGTATATTATTTCCCCAAACCCAGATATGTATAGAGAATGTACCCGACAACCCAACACCAAGAAAGAGGAAGCAAAGTCTGTTCCAATTTATATTATACAATATATGAAACAAACATTGAATTAACTAAAGCATATGAGCCGGTTGAGTTTATTCAAAACACACGGGTCATGTCATGAACAAAATTCAATAAATATTCAAGCTTGGATGTAAACAAAAGACCACAGGAATGATACCTGCTGTTTCCTCCGCCAGTCCTCAACCCCTTCTTTTGCCACGGTGGCTACAATCACGACACAGAGCGGCGCAAGCGCGCTCACTGCTGTGTAAGGTGCGAGTGGAGTCAAGGCGAGGATACCAGAGACAAGGAAGTAGAAATTGGCCACCCTCCTGAACTGCTCGAAGAGGGACTTGGGCAGGAAGGTGGCCAGAGTGTACTTTGTCGTCGACACTTCATTCAGCGGGTAACCGAATCCCTCCTCTTGAAGCCTATCAGGCTCGTTGACGTACACGACTCGGGAGAACCCCACTGTCCCAATCCTTGAGTGATCATCACTAGAGCCCCTGTGACAACGCATGAAAGTCAACAATGTGCTGAGCTTGAGCTTCTCCAGCCTCATGTTCGGCGCCATTCCTCAAGACTCAAGTGAATCACTGCACCAAAGCTACTCCCAGATACCCCCAAGAAGTCGACAAGGCCAGAAGCACAGGGTTTTTGGACGCCCGCCGAGCAGCCAATTCGCTCCAATCTTGTCCAAATCAATCTTGCTGCAGAACGCGATTGGCAACTCCCTCGGAAGAAGAAGAGGAGCTCAGATTCGAGCAGCAATGGTCTCCAAGGAAGCAGCTCGCAATAAATTCCAGCTCCTCTCCCACCAACAACTCCACCCCCCACCTACCTAAAAAAAGCAAATAAACTGCAGAGGGAGAGGGACTGAACCGAGAGCCGCCCCAGGCCCTCCTCAGCAGAGAAATCACCTCCTCCCAGGAAGGAACGAGAAGACGTCAACACTCAACAGCGCGGCGCCTCCGAGATCCCGGCGTGCCGCCGCGGCCCTGCGCTCCGGAACCCCGTCGTCCTCCTCCGTCCCGCTACGCCAAGACGCCAAAACTGGGTCTTGAGACGGGAACAGCGGATGCCTCGATCCATGCGGCGCCCGGCTTTCCCGCGGCGCTGCGTTTGTGTCCTGCTCCCCAAGGCAGAAAACGGCCTAAGAGAGGAGGATTAATAGGTGGCGGGAATCTCCCTTTCCCGCGGGGGCGGCACGGCAATGCGCCCCGCGACGCAGGCGAGCGGCACGGAAGGCACCCAGACGGGGGACCCCGCCTCACCTCACGCGGGGGCGGCTCGGGTTCCGTTGCCTTGCCTCTTTCCGACGGCGAATCGCGGGACGCGGGGAGGGGAAGGAAGGTGTGGCTCCGGCCTCGGGAAAATTCGAAGCTTTGGGAAGGAGGAGACGGACGAGAGGAGCGAGGTCAATGGAAAATGCAAGGGAGCAGGCGCCACGCGGGGCGTGCAATGCAATGCCGACGAAGGGGAGGAGGACGTGTGCGATGGGTTTGGTAGTTGGTGGCCTCCTCCTCCCTAGTCTAGTCCCTCATGGTGATTGATAGCTGGATCTGCTGCTGCCGCCGTGTCATGTCTGCCTCCCTTCAAATATTTCTTTCCTCCTTTGTCTTTGCCATGTGTTCGCCTCTGTATTTTACTCCGCATATTCCTAATCTGTGTCGTGAATTATCATCACTTGTTGATGATATATAAACTGTGTTGTGAATTGATTACATTAAAATTAATTCAAAACAACTTGGGTTTTACTCTTTTTTACATTTTGTTAATATATTTTTAAAGAGTTTTAATCATCCCTGCTCATTATGATGGCTTCTTATGCTCTTGTTGATTATGATACTTTATGATCCCTATAGTTTGTGTTTATTTTCTTTATTATTATTAATGTTTTACATGCAATATCATCATTTAAATTTGTCAAAAATATAGTTTCTATATTCTAGATTTGTTTATTTCCTTTTAATGATTTTTGGTAGTATGATGACCCAGCATGAAGTTGTGTTTGCTTAACTTGTGAAGCACATGGTTTGTACATTTAACCCTCTTAACTTTGACTTTTTTTTGTCTGATTAGCCCTCTAATTCTCTAAACCTCTGGTACCAAGCCATCTCTCGATGCATTTTGCTGCACCATACCAACCACTTACCTAGCTATGAGTTGTGACACATACCAAGTCCACGTCGTGGGTTTGGTGACTATTAGGAAAGTGAAGAGAGGTTTGATGCATTGAGATCCTACCGTATGTTGTATGCCACAATTTAAGAGCCTACAGGAAGAGAAAGGATATTATGCACAGAGTGATGTGGATTGTTGTGATGGGGGAAAAAAGTTCATGTAGTTATCAAGGTGGTATAGCGCTCTCGAAATGGACATGCATGAAGGGTAAAGACATGTTTCTTTCACTAGCCCCTGCATGATGAAGAGAATCTCAAGAATGAACAAGCATAAGGCCTACATGTTGATGTAGATGGTCATCACGGCAAATAGTGTAAAATAGTTTATAATGGTAAAATGAAACTTGGCTCGAAGGCAGAGTCATCCAATAATAAAAATATAAGGTTTTAATAAATAGATAGAAAAATAATGATAATTCAATTGGGCTAGTGAAAAATGCTACATAGGACTACGTCAAAGTTGCTACAGACAAAAAATGAATCGAACAATCCATGAACTCATGAAATAGAAGGAAGTTTCATAAATTCAAAACTTCTGATAAAATCCTGAGGTGCAGATCTGGATCTGTTCACCTTCTTCAATCCATTTTTTGTACATAAATGTGTACTAACCTTCTAGAAATCCAGCTACTAATAAGAAACAAAAGGGTGTTGTGTCTTAGCATTTATTTTTTAGAAGGCTTCATGAATTAGGATATATATGCCTTACATCTTTTTTGTATTCATTATTCTTTTTTCCAAATATTATTACTTTTTATTTTTTTCCTAAAAGTACTTATAAAAAAGTTCCAAGCAAATAATAATATTTGTCTTACCACATCCAGCAAAGATATTCTATGGCATATGACGAGATTAGTGTGCAGATAGACATATTGGTGCATATTATTTTCAATCCAAAGATCACATTGAAACCCATTAGGAAACTCTTGATGCTCCAGCTAGGATGGTGTCCATAGCATTAATTGTAGTGCCACCTAAGGATATTTAGGTGATCTGGTGTTAAATGATATAGAAGGAACAGAGGACGAAACTGGGTGTCATATAAGACATGATTTTCATGAGAAAACAAATGCAAGACACAAATGAATTTTGCATTGGAAGAGAGTATTGTCTTCATGATATGTGGAAAAGAAAGATGATTGGTTTTTTTACCGTATGAAAGATTGGATAGAAGAAAGAGAATTGAGTGATGAATTCATTGCTTGGACTATGGATAAATATGGTATTTTTGGAACAACATTTTCTATAGTGACGTCTAAATGACATGGCATGATATGAGAAATACTTTGTAGTTTATGGGCTAGGATTGCCCTTAACAAAGGTCACGAATACAACCTTTTTATTAAAAGAAAGGCTAACTATGAGAGATCGGGATGAGAGCGGGTAGCCATGGTATATTTTAATAAGCTAATTATGTACATGGTATGCCATCTGTTTAATTCCATCTCCGCTGAAAGCACAACGCCATTAATCCTAGAAAATTCACTCCGGAGTCGAAGATAGGACCTAATGTGCTACTGAGGCTCTTATAACCACTAGGCTACAAAGCCCTTCGCTATAGCAAGTGCCCTACAAATAAAGAATGAATCACTTTTTTCTTTTGTCAAAGTTCATGCCATTTCTACACATCCAAATGCATGGACCAAATAATTGCACTTGCTCCCATGCAAACATGAGATTGCATTTTCCAGTATACTTGATGGCTAATGCAGCCAAGTCCAAAAAATATAAATATTAGTCGGTGAATGTAAACCAAATGCCAACTTGAATGACTCTCTAAAGCATTTTTGGCAATATGACAATCAAAGAATAAGTATTGGAGTTTCATTGTTGTTGCAAAAAACAACATTTGTCATCCCCTCCTCAATTTTGTTTTAGGTCTGGTTTGGTATGGCTCCTCGTGCAGAACACTGTAGCATTACTGTGTACTACTGTGGCAAGGGCTGCTCCTGGCGGATCCCAGGGCAAAAACCGAACTACATGAGAGGCAGAGACACTATCGTTAGCTCCTCCGACTCCTGCATGCTACAGTATTACTAAAGTGGTTGTCCGGTGTGGGAGCCGGAGCAGTTATTAGAAATTACACCAAACAACCCTTTAGTAAGTTGACCTATGTTAAAATGACCTATTTTAACAAAAAAAACTAATGAATATCTTAGTTTTAAGAGGTAATTTGTCTTGGTCAACTGGGAAGTAAATTTGAAGCTCAAATTATCACCTTTTGTCAATGCAACCATAATTAACAATTATATATATGGTGCACTAAACTAGGTTATAAGTATTCTTATAATTATTTGTTAATTCCATATTTTATTATTGTCCATGTGTTCCAAAATATACCAACACCAAAAATTTCCAATAATCTTGAATGCACATTGTACATGTCTTAATTTGGGTACGTAGCTAATCCATGCGGCCTTTTCCCTTTGCAACTACCTAGCTAGATCCACCTTTCTATTTGAAAAGGAAATGTTGTTGATAAGATCAATTGCTATTATATAAGTGCACAACGGAGTTAACGTGAAAAAGGAATAACTAAGGGCACCGAGACAATATACCAACGAATGATTACGAACTCAAATAGTAAGCTACAAATAATAAAAACTAAGGATCTAATCGATTGCTTGCATTAGCCTATAGCTATGCTTGTGTATAGTGTGGTTTACCGGTATTTGGTTCCCACATAAAATCTTATGTAAGTTTGTACAGTTCTCAAAACAAGCCCAATCTAGACATTACCTAGTACAGAGCTGTTCGGCCGATGGTTTCTGCGGCTGATAAGCTGGCTGATGCTGATTTGTTGTGAAAGAAAAACATTGTACTATGACTGATAGGCCGGGCTGATTTGCACAAAACCATCGGGTATTAAAAATACAATATTCTTACATCCACCTCTACTAGCATAAATATGAAACCTCAACTAGAACATGAAGATGATTACATATACTACAATGTAAGCAACTAAATGCAATTTTACCAAAAGTGGCTTGCCTATGCAGTACTCCCTCCATCTCATAAAGAGTGTCATCCTCACTTGAGGAGAAGTTAGACATTTTTAACTTTGACCAAATGCATATAAAAATTATTAATTTATTTGGTGCATAAAAATATCATTAGATTAATCGATAAATATGTTTTCATAATAAACTTATTTGGAGTATAAATATTGTTAATATTTTGTATATATCTTTACAAACTTAAGAAAATTTGACCTGCACGGAACCCTAAGTAATACTCTTTTTAAGATAGAGAGAATACAACCAATCGTATACATTTATGTTGGCTTCGATTATATTCTGCATAAAGATCTAATACAAGCTTAGTCCATTGCAATTAACTAATCAACTACGTCATTTAAAAAGTGGTGCCACATATTTAAAAGTAAGTACTATATGCTACAGTTCTTGAGTGGATCAATGGCAACCCTTATCCTGTTATCCATCTATATGCGTGCATGTTAAGTGAAATTGAGTGTACTTGTCAAACGGTAGGCAGCGAGTCTCATAGATTCTCCGAGTATCACATCAGATGGTGATATCCCAATGATGCTTGCTGGCTATTAATAGACAATAATCAATTTAATTATTCTTTCGAGCACCATGTTTCATGTTTGTAGAACTAATTTCCTGCAATGCGAATGTTCGGCAGCAACAGGGTGCACTCTGTTGTCCATAGGTATTTTTCCCGCGTGTTCCGAAGAAAGTCAAGAAACCTACAAGGACAATTGCAGAGGAGATTAGTATTTTCCTGACAGCTATTGTGGTACCGTCAAAGAAAATATGTGGCACACAGGAAATAAATACTTTCCAATAGTGCTGCTACAAAAGTACATCCTATTTGTACATGCACGATATACACTATGACCCCCTTTTATATATGTTCCCCATCCATCCCAAAACATAAGCATTTTTGTTTTGTCGTGAATCAACCTATTCTAAATTTAACTAAGCTTATGGAGAACAGTATTAACATCAATCGCATTGAAGAATAAAGCTTTAAAATAATATTTCATAATTAATCTAGTGATGCTCTTTTGATATCACTTATTATTGGTATTTTTTAAAACTTGGTCAAACTTATGATATATAGTTTGTGCTCATTTAACATCGTAAATAGCTGTCCTTTTTGTAAATAAATGAAGTCAAACTTAGAAGTTAGGATAGTTTGAATTAGTAAAAAACCTGAAATACTCATATTTTGTGATAGATGGAGTATATCCTAATTTCCTTGTTGGTATACATGGAGGGGAGGGGACGTCCTATTGCTACCTCATGTGACCGACCATTGAAAACTCCCACAGTTTTGTCGACAAAACACTGCGACTGCCACGCACAAGTGGCGTTCATCGTCAATTTTTTTCTCTGCGACATATGGGGAAAATCAAAGAACAGGTTACTGCCTGGCTGCCATGATGCTCCAGCGCGGATACAGTTGTTACGGCAGTAAATTAATGGCAGTGTGAAGTGTGCCCCCTAGTAGAACAAATGCAGAGTGCACCCTCCATCCCAATGCAAAGGATGAATGTTGTCAACATAGATGCAAATTGACGGATACTTCCACATGTTTATTTGTTGCCTTTATACGGAGTATATCCTTGTTCTCTTGTCACCTGCAATCACAAAGCTCGTACGTGTGCCAAAAAAGATCGAGTCTCTGAGAATGGCTTCAGCACTACGATTGGGCACACATAACAACAAATGCAGTTTGAATTAGCCGTATATCTTTTTCTTTCATATGTGTACGATAGCTTTATGGCTGTTTTGCTAGGATTACATACATACTTACGCACTATAAGCAAATCCTACCTAGGCTGCCTGGCTAGATTACCCTAGAGAACCTCTTAGGCTCACACACGCATGTCCATTGCCCATTGGTTTTGTACATAGATAGATCGAGTTAGCTTGGAATATTCCAAACCCAGAGAAACAACAAGGAAGCAGAAATAAAAAAAGAGGTTCATTCATGTGACTACGGGCCTGTTTAGTTCCATCCCAAAACGTCAAATTTTTCAAAATTTTTCGTCACATCGAATCTTTGGACGCATGCATGAAGTATTAAATATAAATAAAAAATAAAACTAATTACACAGTTTAGACGAAATCCACGAGACGAATCTTTTAAGCCTAATTAGACTATGATTAGACACTAATTGCCAAATAACAACGAAAACGCTACCGTGCTCATTTTGCTAAAAATTTTGAAACTAAACTGAGCCTACGTACACTACAGGATGTTCCGTAAGAGGCTGCTTTTGGCGGGGATCTTATTCTTGGGCGTTGTGGACGTGTAACGTGTCGCCATCGCCCCGATCTTGCGTGACTTGCTTCCATTCATGAGCTTTCACTGCCCCATGTTTTCGAGATGGACGCAAACTGCAGCTGCTAGTTTCGTTGACAAGGTGATGGTTGGATACTGGATAGTAGTAGTAGTGTCTGCACAAAAACAGGCAAAAGCATGCATTATTATTATACCGAAATCTTCCAAGAAGTGATATAACTAAACGTCTCTCTCATTCCAAGTTGTAAGGGCACTCCCAATGGTGTATTTATGGTAGTTTCTATCTTCATTAATTACTTGGACAAGTCAACATTTTGCTGATGTGGCATGAAAATTAATGAAGAGAGAGAGAAAAACGAAGAAACCGTTTCCTCAGTAGGAAACGACGTCGACGCTAGCACCGATGCTCCTAGAAACTACGAAAACGCCGTTGGGAAGAAACGACCAGCGTCTTGCGCCCTTCACCCGGATCCCATGCGCCGCCGCCCCCTCGCGTCGATGGCGCGCGCTCGCCTGGATCCCCCCCGCTTTCTCCCGCCACTGCGTCGGCCGATGGCGCGCGCGCTCGCCTGGATCTCCCCCGCGCGCTCCCGCCACTGCGTCGCCCGATGGCGCGCGCGCTCGCCTGGATCTCCGCCCTTTCCCCCGCGCGCTCGCCTGGATCTCCCCCACGCGCTCCCGCCTTCGATTTCCCGCGCGAGCTCGCCCTTCCCTCCCTTCCCCGCGCTTCTCCTGCCACTGCGTCGCCCTTTCCCCCGCGCGCTCGCCTGGATCTCCCACGCGCGCTTACCTGGCCTCAAATAGCCTGGCCTCCAAGACTTAGAATCATCCAGCCCCCAATCTTCAAGCATGAATCTTCTCCGGCCTTCATCGTCAAGCTCCAGGCAAGGCAAGACAGGGGAAGGCAGGACAGGGCAGGGCAGGGGTGCTCCTGCCGCCGCTACCCGATCTGAATCGGTAGTCGTTGCTCCCGTCGCCCCTGATGATGGATCCAGTTCGGCCGCCGGTAATCCCTCTCGCGTGACTGCAGCAGCATCTCCACCACTTCCAAGCCTTCAAGCAGCCGGATTGCCAACGTGGTGGACAAATTCCTCTCCGATGGGCTCCAATGAAGGGTATGTGTTCTTATCAGTTTTAGTGTTTCCAACGTTCATACTGTTACTACAAGTATTTATGGTAGAAAATGCTTTTTCTATATGAACAAGTAGTCCAGATGGTTCATACTGTTCTTATCAGTTTCATTGAACATCTCTTTTCATTTTTTTAGGATGTACCCACCAGGTGGGTTTACCAATTTTCTCCAGTCAAATGGTAGTCCAGAGAATTTCCATTTAGTTGGCAATACAACAAGTAGAACTACAATTTCTCCAACTGCTCCAAGTTTGAAAAGAACCCTAGAAAGCAATGCAGAAGACAAAGAAACAATCAATATTGATGCGGATGAAACCAACGAAGACGAGAGGACTGAGAGGCGATTGAATTGGACGAAACCTCAAGACGTTAGATTGGTAAGCATCCTTTCTTAGTTTGTGAACAACTTGAACAATCAGCTTGGTTATAAACTTGTAGGTGTTGTTTTTTGAATGTAGGCTTTTGCTTGGCTGCGTAACTCAAAGGACCCAGTTGATGGAACCGATAGGAAGGCAGATCAATATTGGACGGATGTTACTGAAGAATACAATAAAAGCACAGAGGTTTACCGTAGGAGAAACCGGAATCAACTGAAGATCCGCTGGGATCGTGTTAAGAAACCAGTAATGGATTTCCATGGTTGCTGGAATAGAACCACCAAAGTCTACAGAAGTGGTGTGAGCGATGATCAACTGATGGAAATTGCTGAGAAGATGTATGCTGGTGAACATAATGACAAAGAATTTACACTGAAGCACTTTTGGAAGGTTGTGAGGAATGAAAGGAAGTGGTCTGCATATGTGAAAAAGGAACAGGAAAAAGAAAAGAACAAGAGTGCAGCTGATTCGCCGTCTCAAGTGGTGAATTTGGAAGATAATCCTAAGATTCGTCCTATTGGACATAAGAAGGCTAAGGCTGAGCTCTATGGGAAAAAGAAGACACCTAAAGCTTTTTCTGCTATTACTGACAAGCTAGACAAGTTCATTGAAGTAAGCACATTGGCTAGAAAAGACCGTGAGAAGATGGCGGAGACGCAACAAATTATGGCAAAAAGTAAGGTAGAAGCTGCTAGGTTGACTGATAAGGCAGCAGAGAAGCAACTCAAGTGTAAAATGCTAGACACTTACAGAGAGCTTCTGTTAGCTCCAACAACTAATATGAATGCTCATGCTTTGGCTGAGAGGGAGAAAGCACTAGAGAGTATGAGGTTGGTCTTATTTGGTACAGATAATTAAGGTATTTGCTAAATGCTTGTAGTGACAATTACTTGAGCACTGGAGAGTATGTGTTAAAGTTTAATTTCTTTGTGACAGCAGGTTTTCAAGTATGAACTTGGTGTCCAGAAGCTTTTTCTTATACTGGAGTGTATGATGAGTTTCTATGTGATACTACTGGGTTTCTAGGTAACTGGCACTTGAAAACTGATGTATTTATTAGTGTCAAAACTGCTTATGATGTATCCTTTCAAGATTATTATTTGATATAAACTTGATGTCAAAACTGCATGACAACCTCTTTAGTTGGAACAACCTCTTTGTTGATTGTTTGATATAAACTTGAGGATATCTCATCAATTGTCTCAAATATTCTGAGTTCCCATTTGTGAATGATGCATGACTCCTCTTCTATATATGAAATGAAACCACAGATGCAACAGCCCATACCTAAATAGTGAAGCAATACAGGGAGACAACCTTTTAGTGTGAAAACTGACTCTAGTGTGAAAACTGACCATTATTAGTGTCAAAACTGCTTGTAGTGTGAAAACTGACCTTAGTGTTAAAACTGACCATTATTAGTGTGAAACTGAAACCCATCATGGTGTGAAAACTGACCATTATTACTGTCAAAACTGCTTCTAGTGTGAAAACTGACTCTAGTGTCAAAACTGAAACCCATCATGGTTTGAAAACTGAAAATTACTAGTGTGAAACTGCCCACTGCCTCTTGGTGTGAATACTGCTTGCTTCCCTGCATATATATGGCAACCACCGAGTCTTTCTGTAGTTCTTCTCTCTTCGTTCTCCTCTTTCTGTAGTTCTTCTCTCTTCATTCTCCTAATGTCTAGCCAACCACCGAGTGATGCTGAACCTCAAGACGAGGATGGCAGCATATATCCAAAAGAGTTGTACACATTTGAAGAATTTGAAGCCGAGCAAGAAGTATTAGAAGACCTGCAAGATGAGATGGTTGCAGAATTGAAGAATGATATTGAAGCACTAGAAGAAGGGAGGAGACGCAGTAGTGGTCCAAGGAGGTATGTGGCAAGGCCTCGAGAAGAAGCCAATCAGCGGCTTATGGATGACTATTTCACGGAGAATCCTATCTATAATTCTACTATCTTTCGTAGAAGGTTTAGGATGAGAAGGCTCTTGTTTCTGCGCATTGTCCATGCCCTAGGTGAGTGGTCTCCCTTTTTCACCTTAAGAGTGGATGCTGCTAATCACCCTGGGCTATCTCCAATTCAAAAGTGCACTGCTGCAATAAGGCAATTAGCAAATGGAAGCCCAGCAGACCAGCTTGATGAGTATATTAAGATTGGTGAAAGTACTGCAGTACAGTGTTTGAAGTTATTTGTGGAGGGAGTGATTGCAAAATTTGGGGGGGGGGAGTATTTGAGGCGACCAACAGTACAAGATGTTGAGCGCTTAATGGAGATTGGTGAGCGTCGTGGGTTCCCTGGCATGCTAGGGAGTGTTGACTGTATGCACTGGCACTGGGAAAAATGTCCTTATGCATGGAAGGGTATGTATACCCACGGTGATCACGGTGTTCCTACGATCATTCTAGAGGCAGTTGCTTCGCATGATCGTTGGATATGGCACGCCTTCTTTGGTGTTGCCGGATCGAACAACGATATCAACGTGCTTAACCAATCACATTTGTTTGTCGAGCAGCTGAGAGGAGAAGCTCCCCAGGTGCAGTACTCTATCAATGGTAGACAACATAATATTGGTTATTACTTAGCAGACGGCATATATCCAGAGTGGCCTGTTTTCGTGAAGTCTATACGTAAACCACAATCTGATAAACATAAACTTTTTGCTGAGAAGCAAGAAGGGGCAAGGAAGGATGTTGAATGCGCCTTTGGCATTTTGCAGTCTCGCTTTTGTATTTTGCATCGACTAGCCCGTCTATATGACCAAGGAGATCTGGAGAATATCATGCTTGCCTATATAATTCTCCACACCATGATAATTGAAGATGAGAAGGATATAGAGCAGGTTCCAATTGATTTGAATGAGGAAGCCAGCACATATACTGTTCAAGAAGCTACAATCTCTCATGGAGAAAACCCTATGATGGAAGATGTACTTAACAGAAATACTACCTTACATGATCGCCAAGCGTATAGACAACTGCAATCTGATTTGATTGATCATATTTGGCAAAAGTTTGGGAATACATATAGTCAAAATAATTAGGTACATATCTTCAATCTGATTTGGTTTAGTGTGCAAATATAGCTAAGTCATCCTAGTATGTTTGTTTACAAAGAACAGATTAGTTTTTTGAAAAACACATGTGCCAGTTCAACCTTTTCAATTGCACTAAGTAATGTTTTTCATCTAATCGCTATTTCTTTCCTTGTAGAAGATGGTTTCTGAAGATTTGGAGTCCATTGCTACCTGATGGATTTTGGAGTGCATGTGCAACCTACCTGACTTAGACGTGGCACCTTATTATTTTATTTTGCATATGATGAACTTTAGTACTTCCGTACGAACTATGTATGTTACATGTTATATTTATCTCCGGATTGCTATTATTAATTAATGTATGGTTTTCGAGACTGAATTATGGGTCGTGTATGGTGATATTTGGTTCTGAAAAGTGATGGAATGCAGAAATATGATCTATGTTTTGTTTCTGTCTTGTGTGTTGTCGACGGAACACATGTGGGCTGTAAAATTAGTTGTCACAATTGATCTATCTGTTTTTGGTGCTGCATTTAATTTACTCTTTGTATGAATGATGTTATAGAAACCATGGATTGGAAAGCACTACTTTTTTGGTGCGGTATCCTATGTTATAGAAACTACTGGTTTCTATCATTGGGACTGCCCTAAGACTGTTTTAACTTTTCTCTACACACACTTAGATATACACTATGTCTTAAATGGAGGGAGTAAAATATTACTATTAGTACAAGAAGAAGAGGAGATACATTGGCAGGCGTGATTATCAAATAAGAAAATTATTAAACTGCAACTACGCAAGTGTCCATCCTAAAATACCTTGAAAGTTGGGGATACCCATGTTCTGGACCACATTTCCATGTTCTGTTCCTTTTTTTTAGAAAAGGTGTTCTGGTCCGTCTGATTCTGGGACCCAAAGTTAGACCCTTACATGCATTTATCCTCGTCATGTCCATAGACCATAGGGCTAAGGAGGTGCTTGGGACTGCTTCACAAACTCCACCGTGAAGTAGCTCTAAAAAAACTAGAGTTTGTGAAACACGTCTTTAGGTACTCTTACAACTCCACTATTTTTCCTCGAACAGAGTGCGTGGAGTTGAAACCGTCACTAGTAGAGAAACGACTTTTGATCCACTTCGAAATTTGACTTTAGTCTCGGTATTTTTCGCGCCCGGGACTAGAGAGACCTTTAGTCTCGGTTTGTAGCTCCAACCGGGACTAAAGGTCCCTGCCCAACGGCTACTGTGGCAGGCTTTTGCTGCAGGGGACCTTTAGTCCCGGTTGGAGCTACCAACCGAGACTAAAGGTTAACTTTTACTCCCGGTTGGTCCCTCCAACCGGGAGTAAAAGTCTACTCCTGGCTGGAGGCTCCGTCCGGGACTAGAAAGAGACCTTTAGTCCCGGTTGGTGTCTCCAACCGGGACTAAAGGTCCCATCCTATATACCGCTTCTTTCTCCCCAAGTCTGAGCCACTTCGACCTCAGTGTTCTTGCTTTATCGTCGGCCTCTCTTCTTCCTCATCTCCAGTAATCACAAGATTTCTTTGATTCCTCCATCGATTCTTCGGTTCTAAAGGTTACCAACTTTATAATCTCATGTTTCATCAGTAGCATATCTCATTTTGTGGACTAGATATATGTGGTTTTTTATGGTGAATTTTTTTATTTGTAAGCCATTTAAGCTCAAAATCACTTTAAAGTTTGCATATTTGGATGGAGGAAGGTTAAAGTAGTTATTCAAAACTAGTATTCAACTTTTATTTCTAGCATGCATAGCACACTTCATGGTTTAGAGATATAGAGAATTTTAGAGTTTTTTTTATTTTATTTGTTTATAAAATGAGAAATTTATATTATATTAAAAATGAGTATAGAGAGTAGATGGCAACTGCTTCTGGGTCCTCAGCCTCTCATCGGGTTCCAAAGCGACTGAGGCCAGATCTCCCTCTCATTGCATGCGGCAAGTGTGAGGAGAAGATTGTGATGGAGTACCGGGTGAGGAAGGAGTGTCCCAACAAGGGCCGTATCTTCTACAAGTGTCCATATCGCAATGTGAGTTATTTTGTCGTATTTGATGATTATGGTTAATTTATACTTATTTTCATGATGATTGTGATTAAAGTTCTAATTTTTTGTTTTAATTTCAGTGGGATGGCACTGGATGTTTAGGCTGGTACTGGGAGGAAGAGTACGTTGAACACGTGTAAAACTCTCTTGCACAGGCGGCTACGGTGGCTGATGAGGCAGTGATCCTCCGGAAGAAGCCCATAGATGTTGAACAAATGCATGATCTGTCTGTTTTAGTTGGGATTGGTCGCGAAATCCTTATGCTGTTGAAGTACATTTTAGCTTTAGTTTTTTTAGTGGTAGTTGGGATTGTCTACATTGTAGCGAGACTTTCATAAATTAATACCTTGTGTGGTGGCATGCATGTCGTATAATTAACTAATTATGTTCTAGGTTTTAATATGGTATGTATGTCATATAATGCAGATGAGCCGTCATTGGATGTACAATGCTGATCGCTGCTCCCAAGAGTTCATTGAGGACGTGCATTCTTTCTTACGTGTGGCCGAGGCAAACAAACGCGATGGTTTCATGTGCTGCCAATGTGCCATATGTAAGAATTTGAAGGAATATGCTAGCTCAAGGAGTCTTCATTTACACTTGTTGAAGTCGGGTTTCATGCCAAACTATATTTGTTGGACGAAGCACGGAGAAACCGGGATTGTAATGGAAGAAGATGAAGAAGAACAATGGGACGATGATGACATAATTACTGAATATGGTGCCTTCAATGATACTGCAATGGGGGAAGCTGAAGAAGAGGTAGGGGCAGAAGATGAGCCCGCTGATAATCTTGGCCAGGCCATTTGTGACGCACAAAGAGAATACGAAAGTGAAAAGGAGAAGATCAAGTTCGAGCGCATGCTAGAGGATCACAAGAAATCGCTATACCCAGCTTGTGATGCGGGGTAGAAAAAGTTGGGTAGCACACTGAAATTGCTGCAATGGAAGGCAAAGAATGGTGTATCTGACAAGGGATTTGGGGAGTTACTGAAAATCTAAAAGAAGATGCTTCCAAAGGATAACGAATTGCCCGCCACTACGTACGAAGTAAAATAGGTAGTCTGCCCTTTGGGATTAGAAATCCAGAAGATACATGCATGTCCTAATGACTGCATCCTCTACTATGGCGAGGAGTATGAGAAGTTAGATGTATGCCCAGTATGTCATGCATCGCGGTATAAGATCAGGCGAGATGACCCTGGTGATGTTGAGGGCAAACATCCCACGAAGAAAATCCCTGTCAAGATTATGTGGTATGCTCCTATAATACCATGCTTGAAACGTCTGTTCAGAAACAAAGACCATGCAAAGTTGTTGCGATGGCACAAAGAAGACCATAAGGTAGACAATATGTTGAGACACCCTGCTGATGGGTCCCAGTGGAGAGCAATCAATAGAGAATTCCCGGAGTTTGCAAATGACGCAAGAAACTTAAGGTTTACTTTAAGTACGGATGGTATGAATCCTTTCGGGGAGCAGAGCAGTAATCATAGCACTTAGCCTGTTACTCTATGTATCTACAACCTTCCTCCCTAGTTATACATGAAGCGTAAGTTTATTATGATGCCAGTGCTCATCAAGGCCCAAGGCAACCTGGCAACGACATCGATGTGTACCTGAGGCCACTAGTTGAAGAACTTCTACTTTTGTGGAACAGACCAGGTGTACGTGTGTGGGATGAGCACAAACAGGAGCACTTTGACCTACGAGCATTGTTGTTCGTAACAATCAATGATTGGCCTGCTCTAAGTAATCTTTTAGAACAATCAAACAAGGGATATAATGCATGCACGCATTGTTTCGATGACATTAAAGGTATATTCTTGAAAAAATGTCGAAAGGTTGTGTACCTTGGCCATCGTCGATTTCTTCCTATAAATCACCCCCTAAGAAAGAAAGGCAAGCATTTTAAAGGTAAGGCAAACCACCAGACAAAGTCAGGCAACCGAACTGGTGATGATGTACTCAATATGGTCAAGGATGTGAAAGTAGTATTTGGAAAGGCACATGGCAGCAAACTTGTTCCGAACGACGCCGACGGTCACGCACCCATGTGGAAGAAGAAGTCCATATTTTGGGAGCTACCCTATTGGCAAGTCCTAGAGGTCCATAGCGCGATCGACGTGATGCACCTGACGAAGAATCTTTATGTGAACCTGCTAGGCTTTATGGGTGTGTATGGGAAGCCTAAGGACACACTTGAAGCACAACAGGACCTGCAGTGTTTGAAAGAACGAGACAACCTGCATCCAGAGAAGACAAATGATGGACGCTATTACTTAAGTCCTGCCAGCTACACTCTTAGCAAAGAAGAGAAGGAAAGCATGCTTGAATGCCTAGCAAGCATCAAGGTACCATCTGGATTCTCCTCGAATATAAAGAGTATAATAAATATGCTAGAGAAGAAATTCCTAAACTTAAAGTCCCATGACTGCCACGTGCTCATGACGCAATTGCTTCCAGTTGTAATAAGAGGAATTCTACCTCCAAATGTACATCTAGCCACCGTGAAGCTATGTGCATTCCTCAATGCAATTTCTCAGAAGGCAATCGATCCAATGGATCTAGCTAAACTACAGAATGATGTGGTTCAATGTCTTGTCAGCTTTGAGTTGGTGTTCCCCCTTCCTTCTTTAATATCATGGCACACCTCCTAGTTCACCTGGTCAAGGAGATTAGCATTCTCGGTCCTGTGTTCCTGCACAGCATGTTCCCCTTTGAGAGGTTCATGGGAGTCCTAAAGAAATATGTTCACAACCGTGCTCGGCCAGAAGTAAGCATCGCCAAGGGCTATGAAACAGAGGAGATCATTGAGTTTTGTGTTGACTTTATTTCCGACCTTGATCCGATTGGTGTTCCTGAATCGCGACACGAGGGGAGACTAAGTGGAAAGGGGACACTAGGGAAGAAACCATATATTGGTACGTAGGACAATTATTTTAATAAAGCACACTACACAGTTCTGCAAAACTCCTCCTTGGTGGATCCGTATATCGAGACACATAAAGAGTTGCTCTGATCCGAGTTTCTAGGGAAGTCTGAAGCTTGGATTACGCGTCAGCATATGGAAACTTTTAGCGACTGGTTACGAAAAGAATGTTAGGGTGATGAGAGTATTGATGAGCAACTGTATTTGTTGGCTAGGCAGCCATCGTGGTATATCCTCACATACAAAGGGTACGAGATAAATGAGAATACATTTTATACAATAGCCCAAGATAAAAGGAGCACCAACCAAAATAGTGGTGTCCGTATAGATGTCACCGACCCTAATGGAAATAAGAAAACATATTATGGCCACATAGAGAAGATATGAGAACTAAACTATGCACCTACTTTTAAGGTACCTTTGTTCAAGTGCCAATGGGTAAAGACGACTGGAGGTGGGGTAGCAGTCGACAACCAGTATAGAATGACAACCGTGGACCTCAACAATATTGGGTACAAAGACAAATCGTTTGTCCTTGCCAAGGATGTGAATCTGGTGTTCTATGTCAAGGACATGTCTACAAAACTGAAGAGAGAGAAAAACAACAACGATCCAATCAATGAGCCAAAGCGCCACATAGTTCTTTTAGAGAAAAGAAACATCGTCGGAATTGAAGACAAGTCAGACATATCAGAAGATTATGAAAAGGATGACCGAATTCCACCCTTCACAGTGACCAAAGACCCAAGCATCTAGCTAAATGATGAGGACACTCCATGGTTACGGCGCGATCATAACCAAGGGATATACATTAAGAAGAAGTTCACTATTGTGCCCGCTTGATATATATAGTGATGTTTAATAGTGTGTATTAGAGGTATTATGTAATAATTGTGAATTCAGAGATGTTTATTAGGTGTTTCCTTTTTTCTATGTTCAGATTAAATTTGTGTTTGATGGTGGGATTTCCATGTCGCTTTTGGACAATGAGTGATGAAAAAATAAAAAGATTTACGTTAAAATGAAGTGAAAACAAATTTCCAATCGAAAACAAAAGTTTTAATGATTTAAATTAAACACTACATTTTTGCATTAACAAAATAGTATTTATTAATGACATTATGTTTCAATATTTATAAGAAAAAACAAAAAACTTTAGGTCACACAATTTTCTTGTGTGCAATAAAGCAAAAGTAAATCCATATTCTTTTAAAATAATTTTATGCCTTGTATTTAATTTACTGTGCAATTAACAAGACTTTAACATTTTATAAAAAGAAATATATAAAAAACAAATGGAGCTTGAAACTAGCAGGAAGCCAAACTGCAGCCCACCTTTACTCCCGGGTGGATCAACCACCCGGGACACAAGATGGGCTGCGTTTTCGCGGCCCGCCAAAATCCCCTTTACTCCCGGGCCGTGGCTACACCTGAGACTACCTTTAGTCTCGGTTCTAACCATCACCCAGGACTAAAGAACCTTTAGTCCCAGGCCCTGGCTTCACCCGGGACTAAAGGTCCCTCTTTATAAACCACGCCTTCTCCCTTCTCTAGTTCTCTTCCTCTCTGTCTCCGCCGCCTGATCGATCCAGGCCCGGCCGCGCCACCGCCGCCACGCTTCACTTCGATCTTCGCCGCCGTCCCCACGCCGTTTGTCGTCATCTCCGCCTCAACTCGTAGTGCGCCTTCTTCTCCAATCGGATCCAGTAGTCGTCGCCTCATCTTCTCCAACAACTTGTTTCTGTACTAGTGCGTTTGGCTAAAAAACGTAAAGCGGAGCTGAAAAACATGGAGCATAGCAGTTTGTACCTCAGCCTGAGTCCACGAAAGGCCGAGTGAGACGGACTACTACTAAAACCAATGGAACACCCCGCTAGTAATTTTGAACGGACAAATTTGATGCCAACTTCCTCACGAAGCAAGAATGCTTAACTTCTCATGAATTCACCCAAACTTGCGCTTCAAGAGAATCATAGACTTGTTGCCAAATTTAAGTATCGGATTTTCTTTACTTCTTTTTTGACATCACACAGTCCCTACCCTTATGAGAGCAATTAAATTACTGGAATGAATTCACTCAAACTTGCGCTTCAAGAGGATCATAGACTTGTTGCCAAATTTAAGTGTTGGATTTTTTTACTTTTTTTTTGAGATCACACATTCCATACCCCTACGAGAGCCATTAAATTACCTGAAGTGTCAGATTTCTTTACTTTATTTGAGATCACACAGTCCCTATCCCTATGAGAGCCATTAAATTACTAGAATGAATTCACCCAAACTTGTGCTTCAAGAGAATCATAGACTTGTTGCCAAATTTAAGTGTCGAATTTCCTTTTTTTAAGATCACACAACCAGTGTCAGATTTCTTTACTTTTTTTTAAATCACTCCTATGAGAGCCATTAAATTACTAGAAGTGTCGGATTCTTTACTTTTTTGAAATCACACAGTCTCTACCCCTATGAGAGCCATTAAATTACTAGAATGAATTCACACAAACTTGTGCTTCAAGAGGATCATAGACTTGTTCCCTAATTTAAGTGTCAGATTTCTTTACCCTTTTTTAGATCACATAGTCTAGTGTTAGATTTTTTTACTTTTTTTGAGATCACACAGTTCCTGCCCTTATAGGAGCCATTAAATTACTAGAATAAATTCAACCAAACTTGCGCTTCAAGAGGACCATAGACTTGTTGCTAAATTTAAGTATTAGATTTATTTACTTTTTCTAAGATCACACAGTCCCAAACCCCTATGAGAGCCATTAAATTACTAGAATGAATTGACCCAAACTTGTGCTTCAAGAGGATCATTGACTTGTTGCCAAATTTATATGTTAGATTTCTTTACTTTTTTTAGATCACACATTCCCTGCCCCTATGAGAGCTGAATTCACCCAAACTTGTGCTTCAAGAGGATCATAGACTTGTTGCCAGATATAAGTGTCGGATTTCTTTACTTTTTTTTAGATCACACAATCTCCACCTCTATGAGAGCCATTAAATTACCGGAATGAATTCACCGAAACTTGTGCTTTAAGAGGATCATAGACTTGTTGCCAAATTTAAGCGTCATATTTCTTTACTTTTTTTTGAGATCACACAGTCCCTCCAGAGCCATTAAATTACCGGAGTGAATTAAGTGTCAGATTTCTTTACTCTTTTTTGAGATCACACAGTCCCTGCCTCTATGAGAGCCATTAAATTGCTGGAATGAATTAACCAAAACTTGTGCTTCAAGAGGATCATAGACTTGTTGCTAAATTTAAGTGTCAGATTTCTTTACCTTTTTTTGAGCACACAGTCCCTAATCCTATGAGAGCCATTAAATTACTAGAATATTCGCTTCTATTGGGAGTTAAACCGAGGACCTTAGGTGTTACTGATGCTCTTGTAACCATTAGGCTAATAAGCCCTTTCATGGAGTTTTTTTACTTCATTATTATTGAATTATTAGTTCTATTGACAATGCACATTATTATAAAAGTAAAAATGCTAATTTTAACAGGGTCCTCAACTTGTCTCTCGGAGAGTTCTCTTGAAGTCGTATTGATTTTTTTACGAAACACAGTATATATGTAGATTTTTGGTGTACATGAACACACATTTAACTCTTTGAAGTGTGCGCGTGCACACACACTACCCCTATAAACACCTCTAAAATATTAGACTGACAGATTTTAAGATTGACGAAGTACACCTTCTATCGAGGACGCTCACGCTAAAATGCACCCTTACACACAAGCACGCCCACGTGCAACTCGCAAAGGCGCGGCGTCACTGTGAAACAGAACCACCTTGTTTAATCGGGCAGACAAATGAACATTCGTCCAGGAGGGACCTGTTGGGGCAAAAACACTTTGGGTTGCCGTAGCATCGACACACCAATTATGGCGCATTCAAACATCATAGAGACGAAGGAAGAATAACAATTTAGGGAAAAGATAAAAGTTGTATTGACTGATTAGATGCCTCAATTGGTCGTTGTCCTTTATATTATACGGTGGGAGGTCTATCTCTGAGTTAGCTGGAGTCCAAATGCATTAAGATTTACAATTAAACTCGACTCAAACTCGATATGGACTGTCCTAACTGGACCATCCGGTATGCAATATCGGATCTCTCGGTTTTGTCGAGGAGGAAATTTTTCGAATGCCATTTTTTGAGGTTGCACACAACTTGTCAATTTTGGTTGCAAATAGAGGGGCACGTCACAAAGAATTGATATATATACCACGATTCTTTTCATCCCCAGATAAATCAATATTTAGAGTTGCCTTAATAACTTAAGTATTAGTGTTTTTCCTATGAATTTGATCTAATTTAAAAAAAATAACTTGAGACAGACTAAAATGATTTATTTGGGACTGAGAGAGTATAGTAGGGTAGTAGGCGTTAATACATGTCCTGTTCGCTCGGCTGATAAGCCATGACTGAAAGTGCCGTTGACTGAATACTGTTTGTTGGTTGAAGTACAGCTCATAAGCCAAGCGAACATATGTGTATAGGTGATACTGGTGATGATATTTATGGTGAAATCGACAACCGGGGACCATTGTGCAGTTCAGCGGATAGCGGATTAGCGGTAGCCTTGCAGAATAAAGTCATGGACCGGGACCACGAGATGAGAACAAGAGTGGAATCATTGACCGACTTCGCACACACGATGCCTAGTTGCTTTGGGAACTTCCATGGCATTTTCACTTTTCCAAGGCTTACCTGCACCCCAAATCGGCAAATCCTCCCAATATCTAGGCCATGTTTAGATTGCAAAAAATTTCAACCCGATGAATAGTAGCACTTTCGTCTTATTTGGTAAATATTGTCTAATCGTGGACCAACTAAGCTCAAAAGATTCATCTCGTGATTTCTAACTAAACTGTGCAATTAGTTATTTTTTTACCTACATTTAATGCTCCATGCAAGCGGCTAAAAATTGATGTGATGGAAAGAGAGTGAAAAAACTTGGAATTTGGAGGTGATCTAAACAAGGCCCTAGTATCTAGATGGCCACGATGCCAGACGACGTATAGTTCAGACTTCCCTTTTTTTTCTTCTTCCCTTTATTAATATTAATGATTCAGAGATGGTTCAGAGTTCAGATCGACCGCCTGAATGATTTAGGGGGTGTTTGGTTGAGCTTTTTGCTTTGGCTTTTGGCCCAAAAAGCCAAAAGCCTAATCAAAGGGGCTGCTTTTCTAGGTTGTTTTTTGAGAAGCAGCTGCTTTTCTGTAGTATATTTTTGAAAGCTGGTCTGACCCTGCTTTTGACTTTTGGCTTTCTGCTTTTCGAAATTGGTGGCATAAAAAGCTTTTTCATAGTTGTTTCAAGAGAGATAAAGATAGAAGGTATATTTTATACTTGTTTAACCAAACAGCTTTCAGCTTTTCTACAGCTCACAGCCCACAGCAGCTTTCCCACAGCTCACAATCCACAGCAGCTTTTGCCCACAGCCACAGCTCAACCAAACACACCCTTAACTTCACAGTATCTTTTTTTGAGTAGTTTAATTGAAGACGTTCCTGTGTCCTGACCTGCGTATTCGAAACATCTCTCTAAATTAAACTTGACAAAATTTTAAAATCTTGTTGGAAAGCTTACACTGATATAGACGGCGAGATGGCTTTACTACTACAAAACAACACATACTCATGATTTGTATGGCTGTGAACATATTTTGCCTGCAGCTGCGTTTGTGGCTCTTCCTTCGTAGTCTATTAGAATATGGATTTGCATGGCTATGAGCACATTTCTAAATTGTGTATCTTAAGAACTACTGACAATGAAAGTTTCATAATTAAGTTTGATCAGACAAATTAAAGTAAAATTTCTCATGCGAATTATATTAAAATTTTACTGCTTTGTTTATAGACAAGGATTGTGATAGATGCATTTATTAATTAGGAAGAACTGGAAGAATATACTTGTCCAATGCAAGGAGGAAGGTAAACTACTGGAGGCAAGGTACCAATGCAAGTTGGCGATATTACCCAGATCGATACAAAGGTATCCCGAATCCATGCACCCGTAATGAAGAAGGAATAGCATAAAATGGATGTACGGGTACCCAAGATGAAGAATATCCTTTCTCCCTGCCCTGGCCGCTGTGTTGCGTAACAGCTATAGGGGGAAAATGAACTGATAGCAGCTGCTGCGTGGATTATTTACTTGGTCTTCAACGGACTAGGAAACACACGTGTGCAGACAAACTAATGCCCTGTTATTGTTGGCTAATTTGTTATGAGAGAAAAATAGTGTTCGTTGGCTGAAAAAAGTACGGCTTATAAGCCAAGCGAACAGGCCGTAAGTGGATTGGGTTTAGTAGCTTGGTGAAGTGGCATGACAGTGTGGCACCTACCTGTAACGTTACAAATTAAAGGGTGACATCTCGCCATCAGATAGCTGAAAGCTCCATCCATGCCCGTTGCTGATGCATGCATGGAAAAATGCATGTTTGTAAAAGTGTGGCACCTGCTCATGTGTCGTTGTCCTTCTAGACTGACTACTATAGCTCTCTGTATCCACCATGTACATCTGAATGATGCATGGTGGTGCTCCTGTGCTGTGCACTCCGATTTACTATATAGTCCTTACTGTGAAAAGATATTTGACGACGACTAACGCCGCAAGGGGAAGCCGGATCGCTGAGGTTGCTACTAGGACGGTGGGATTATTCGACCTTCAATATGATATATATATAATAGCAAACATGCTTTCAATAATCAATAATAATAAAAGAGAAAAAGCTATCAAACATTAATGGGACATGAAGACGTAACAGATCGACATGGCGAAAAGAAACTAGAAAAATCGAACAGCCACGACTACAAAACTGATTTTCAGAAATGGGGGCCTTTTTTGTACAGACAACTTAATTTTCAGCCACCTCTAAAAATGCATTTGTATAGACGGGATGCAGCTAGAAATAGAGTCACCTCTAAAACTAGGAGCTGCAGTAAAATTCAATTTTGCAAATGATCTTGGATGAAATGATAAAAACAAAAGATGCAGATCTTAAAAAGTTATGCAAGTTTGTGTAGTTGATAACTTTTTAATTTGAAATCATTTATGCAAAGGAAATTTGCATTTGAAATTCAAAATTTTTAAACGACCTCGGATGGAGAAATAACCCAAATCAAAGTTGTATGTCAGCTATACACATGCAACTGATGACATGTAAGCCCAAAAGTCAATCAACTTGGACATGGTTGGCTAAAGCGACGTCCTTTCTTTAAAAACTCAAATACTTCGACCTTTAATTAATATATAAAATTATACAGACAGGATTTCTATTGTTTTTTTTTCTTTCGACATGATTGAGCCCACTCCGATTTCTTTTGTTTTTCCGTTCTGGAACCTGCACGTTCTGCTCCGATTTCTACTGTTTTTTCATGTTTATCCTGTTCCAAGCACATCCCATCCCATTATGTGTATCGCTAAAAAACAAAGGTTACGTTTGATCTCGATAAAGACAGGAAGATGGTCACATCCCTTTAATTTTGGGATGAGATTATCCCGTTTTGATTTTTTTTATGGGGATGAATCCAATTTTTTTGGTTTGTGTTTGGTTGGAGGACATTAAATCTGGATGAACGTCCCTGAGAGTGAAACCCCAGATGTCACTCCGAGGATGGCGCACTCGCACCCCGATGGCCGGTGCCCTCAAGACCACGTCCTTGCGCGCTCTCACCTAGTTCGCCCCCACCCATCTGACTTCATTTACCGATTGTCTCATATATTGAAGAAATATTCCCTTTAGGGATGATCCTGTCTCATTGTGTCTCCCAACCAAACATCAGAATGCATCAAGTTAGACCCACTTCGTTCTTATCCCGCCCCAAACCAAACATCACCAAAGATTTCCACCACCAATTTGTTGATGCAGTTTCAATTAGGAACACAACTTATATTATTAGAACAAACCCACTTTAGCCAATGACCCAACTAATCAAACCGTGAACTGGTAGTCTAAAATCCTGAGGAGTTTGTTGTCCAATCCATTCTGAATAAATGTGCCTTCGGTTATACGTATATCCTAGTGCAATTCTACATAAGGGCTGTCACGTGGAAAATCAAGAGAGGCCTACGGATAGATACGTTATCAACTAACTCTTTGCCAATTAGCTTGAATCAAATATTAGAATTAAGATTTGTATAGACCCTCAAAGGAAATAAGGCAATTTGGTATTTAATAGTACTAACACATGGATAGTAGATGTACCTGTTCAAGCTAGTCCTATACGCTGCGTGCTGCATAATAATATTGCAATCATCACTTTTGTACTAGATTGTTGTCTTCTTGAGAAGAAAATTTTCATCGCGGTGGTACGCAGCTATACTCAAAGGAACTTGTAGAAATTTCTGAAACGGAAGTGGGAGATGCGTGACACCTGCGGTTGCCAGGCAAGCATCCGAGCATTAATCAAAAGCCCATTCGACGCCAGCAAACTTTTGTCCGCCAGTTCGTGTACAAATCGAGAGGCGACACCGGACACGGACAGGTCCGTCCGTGGAATGTGATGATCTTAAAAAAAAAAGAAGTCGGGTCGCCTGGTGTCTGGTGTGGATCACCGATCACCAGCCTGCCTTTTCTATCTTTTCGTTTGGTCGGAGGAGCTGGTGACCGGTAGGTTACCCACCTGCAACTCAACTCCTTTCTGTGTGACGACTAACAGAGCACTCGGCCTGCCTGCCTGCGTGCCTGGTTTCCGAAATGGACAGACCCCATCCCCATGTCATTGCCTCTCCGCCGTGGCAGCGGCGACACCGCACCAGGCAACGACAGCAACGTCGCCGTCGCCGGCAAGGACATGGACACCTCGCCCTACCAGTCCAATGCTCCAAGGTTGCCACTGAACCAAGGAACAACCCTGGACCGGGCTGTCCAGAGCAGAGAGCACTACTGAAACATTAGACTCCTAGTCCGTCCACCCTCCCCAGTCCCCCAGAGTGCCAGGACCAGGCCGGCAGGCACCGCACCAGGAAAACGAAACACTCCCATGGCGCCGTTCGCTTCGCTGAAAAAACAAGTCGAAACACTGTTCCGACTGATTTGTTACGAGAGAAAAACATTGTTTCGGCTGAAAAAACAAGTTGAAAAGTACGGATTATAACACAAGCGAACAGAGCCTGTACGGATCATAGTACACCTGACGTCACTTACTAGGGCTGTACTGTAGGCTGAATTCGAGTGATGCCCGACACTGGACCTCTCCCAAGAGTCCAGAGGAAGTTGCTGTCGTCGTCGACAGGCTAGGCAAGAATCTTCGTAGCGTTTCATGGATGTACAGTGCGCAGGGTACCATTCCGAATTCTTACGCCACGGACCCACCACGGTACTTGAACAGGACAGAGGAGCCAGGGGTCAGCAGGCCAGCCCACACCATTCTCATTCTGTGTGTATTATAAGATGACAACAGACGCTCTACAGTAGTTGTCAACGTCTCTTCATCAACTTCTCTAGTTTTATTACCACTCGGCAGACGGCAGCCCTTACAGTTGTAAATTCGGGTCCCATCCGAACATCTAGTAAATCTAGGAAAATCAAATTACCAGGGTAGTCATCTGATAGTGATCGCTGAGCTGGAAAGTGCGAAGACAGACATAATAATAATGGGTTCTTGTGTTCTTGCCCCTACTTTGTTGTGAAATTGTGATTTTGCCCTGGTTTTTCTAACTTTGTGATTTTGCCCTTAACTGTTCACAAGTCAATGCGATTTTGCTCCTGGTCAACGGTAAAAACAAGGGCAAATTCGCGTTGACTAGGGGCAAAATCGCGTTGACTTGTGAACAGTTAAGGGCAAAATCACAAAGTTAGAAAAACGAGGACAAAATCACAATTACACATCTATGTAAGGGGCAAGAACACCATTTTCCCTAATAATAAACAATAAAGCTTGATGGAACGACAGGTTCGCGATTGGTATACATACAAGGAAGGCATCCGCGCATATCATTGCTTCGACTTGCTGTGGACAGTTTTTGGTGCTCAATTCGATACTTCTGAGGCGGTGCGTTGTAACATCTAACATGGAGACGCAACTGCTAATCAAGGACAAAAGACCATTACATCACTTCTTTTATCCTGACCCAAAATGCCCGACATTGCTGATTCATATCGTGTCTCGACATATGAGCACTTCTGATTGTCCTATGTCAAGCTATCATTAAGTTATGTTTATAGAGAAGAGTACTTTCTCATCTACCACATCAAATAACTAAACCATGAAAATACGTTTCATAATGGGTCTGACGATGCTCATTTAAATATCATAAATTTCATTCTTCCCTATAAACTTTGTCAGACTTGGGAAGTTAGGATTGTTTCACTCGAGAGAATAACAGAAATACTTTTACTTTTGGGATAAAGGGACAAACTACACTAAACAAGGCCGAGGAACAGCACAGCAAAATGGGAAGGGAACTGATCATCTTACCAAGCATTACCATCAAATCTACACTACCATATCTCTTGATGACATCTTGCTGCCAATAAGGGAAAGCCTGTTGGGAACAGCCAGGCCCAAATCGCTCAACTGCACTATGCTTTCACAATTCTCAAAAACCTAATTGCCTTCTGTAAAACAGAACTACACTATCATATGAATTAAGTAAACTAGAAAATAGCTATCATACAACTTGCGGTTTTGGGCACACCATAGATTTGTAATCAAACCATTTGCTACCAGGATCAAAATTTTGCAAACAGGGCTACTGCAACTACATCTTTTTCCTAAAAGACTTACAACTTTACAAGCAACCAGATGATTGCAGTTCCTTGCCATGAAACTGCAGTTCCAAACTACCGCCCATTGTGAGCATTCCCTATATATGCAAGTTTCAGAACAGTTGAGTTGGCTCAGCCCAAATGTTGCAGACAAAAGTCCATTGAACATGCACATTTGAAACCAAGGGAGCTAGAAACACGCAATTCAGGTAGCATAGACCGCTTTCTGGTATAGCAACGGTATTCCACCAATCCAACAAAGAAAACTTGGGGCAAAAGTGATGAAGGCATTGAAGCCAAGATACGCAGAACACTTCCTGTGAGCAATTTTTCCATATCTCCCAATGTTCTCATAAAAAACTTCCATGGTTTGCAAAACCAATGGCTCTTCACTGCATCTTCCATCATTTGTACATATTCCAGCAGTTCCCATTCATGAATAATCTACATGATCTTTTCTTCTGTGCTTGTGGTGTATATTACGCTTTCTACTTCTGTCTTTGTCAGAAGATCGCCTACTACTAGATTTATATCTTTCCGTGTGTTCATGATCACTAGAATCAGTATCAGATGTGTAAGTTCGGCGATGCCTTTTCTCCTTGCGTTTTCTCTCATGTTGGGTATCACTGGGAGTATCACTATCCGGGCTCCTACTCCTGCCTTTTCTGTGTCTTGAATGAGACTTCTTTCTTCTTCTGCTCCTATGGCGTTCACCAGAGGACTCAGATTCTGGAGTTCCATTCCGGATGTGACGATGTGATCTCCTTTTCCAACTCCTATGCCGTTCACTAGATGAATCAGACCTTGGACTATGGTTCTGGCTTTGCAGATGCATAGGGCGAGACCTGTTTTTCTCGGTTCTATTCTCCTGCTTCTCATATTTCATACCAAGGGTTTCAGCACTGGCTAATGGAGTATCTTCATTGATATTGCCAATTTGCACCATGCCAATAGAGCACTGATTCTCGTTTACTTTGGTGAGAGCAGTTGTCATCCTTTCATCCTGGGATGGGCGACTGGCACCAGCAGCTGAAAGTTTTTCAGGTTTAGATGAAACATGAGGCCTTTCTGGTGGGACCTCTAATCCCAGTTCTTTACCCAATGATTCTAGGAAATCCTCAGCAACAAGACGATTGAGAGCCATGTTGGCACCTTCACTTGTCTTCACAGGATCCACAGGTTGATTACTAAGAATTTCATCCACATCATCATCTGAGTCATCAGAAAAGATAGCCTGCATCCACAATAACTGAACTTGTCAATACTAAAACATATTATAATCATTTTCTAATAAACGATAAGCAGATGAAGACATTAAGCCCCTATTCAAAGAAGCCTAAGCTCCTCCAAACATAAGATTTTTTTTCAGGGTCAATGATCCTTATCCTTAAGCTTAGAGACACATCACATATTTCCCAATGTGCATCCGAACTTGTCAATTAGTTTGATCTCAGTTGACTTCTAAGACATGTTTCGATAAGAACAACCAAATACGGGACATATGCTTACCTTGTAAAGATCAACAGGTCTCTGCAAGCTGCTGGGTTCAAAGTTAGGGTCATTAGTAGCTCCATGTGATTCAACATCTGCTACCGCTTCCATAGAAGCATGCTGCGAACTCCTACTCGAGCTCTCCACTTCATCCTTTGTTCCTTTATTGAATTCTGTCATAAAGATAAGGTTCTCCATCTTGCTCCTTGGTCTTCGAACAGGCATTGGCTGCAAATGTGTGAAGGATGATCAGATTCACATGTGAGTGCTAATTTAAAATGCAATTCCACTTGAAGCTATACGCTTTAAATTAAAGCAAAAATTAATGTATTAAAGTTTGAAGCAGTCCATAAGTGAAAGAATACAGTAGAAACAGCATACAAATACACATTGTATTTGTAGTATATAAATGTCTACTAAAAAGATAGATCCATGTCCTCTTCTAATTAGAGGCTTAACATTAACATTATCATTATCATTGTTTTTAGCTAAGGAAATGGCTATTCTCAGGCATGACCAGGTGGGAAGAAGCGTAACATCAAGCGACGCTTCTGTTCTCACAAATATAAATCAAGAAAAATGCATCTACCTAAGTAATGCAAGTATATGTAACCCATATGCACACAACTATCAGAAGTATCGAAGTAATGGCAACTATAAAAAACTCATATTTCAATTTACCTTCCCCATGAAAGGGTCAACAATATCAAAACGTTTGCACAGTATTGGTGAAGGCCGCCATTCAAACTGTTCCCTTTGTGGATAGATGGGCTTCTCATCTTGTATCACTACAGAGCTCTTTATAAATTTTCCAGGAGTCAACATTTGGAAGTAGACTTAACATAATAATAATAAGGACCAAAGTCACCTCATCTACCTCTGGTTGAGTTGCCGCTACAAAACATTGCTCATTCATTCCAGGCAAAGAGAACAATGATGAAGGATCAATAACCTTTTTTCCCTTGCCCTTTTCAATTGCCTCTGCAGCAGTCTCAAAATCAAGCCTTTCTCGAGCACGATCAGCTTCTGACATAGTACTTGTAGGTGTAACATTTGCAGCACGAAGACCTCCCTTATATTTATCTCTAAGAAATTGCTCAAACCTAACTTGTTTGGCAGGATCATTGCTAAAAGGCTTCTCAGACTCTGGTAGGCCATCCTATTTGCAAGCAAGAAAAAACCATTTCCAGACCGAGAATGAGCCATTGACATAACCAATGTGATATTAACAACAACCCAATGCAATAGAAATAACTTACAACGGATATTGGCTTGACAAATGTGTCAATAAGATTAGATTGCAGTTGAACAGCTTCCTTCGCAGAAAGAGATGGGCTATGTAGTTTAGTAGTTCTATCAAGGGGCCTTTCACCAAGAATTTTCCCACGATTCTCTGCCGTCAACTTGTCAAAAGAAGTCTTTGATTTTGCAGAATCATGCCTTTGCTGACCAATATGTTTTTGCTGATGCTCCCATAACTTTCTCATATAATAGTCACAGCCATCTCCTCCACTAAGGAAAAGGAACTGCGGGTTTGTCTTACTTTTCTCCTTGTAGAAATCTTCAATATGTTTCCCACAACGTGCAACCATAGCTGCACAGCCGTCAATCAATAGTGTCAAGCTAGTGTCTTCTGGAGGAGGAACCTCAAGAGGAGCTGAGTCAGAAAACTTCTCTGCAGATTGAACTGGAGTTGGAAATTTGTGTTGAGCATCAAAATCATCCGGGATCTCAGGAGGAAGGAATCTGATAAAAGCAACAATGCCATTCAATTTCCAGAGTACTAAAGTATTTAAATATACAGCCAATACAAAATTGAATAAATCAATCTTTGGCAGTAACGATTTAAATATTCCACCCAAATTTACGTGAATTGACCTACAACAGTCTTCTGAGTTATATTTGATCACAAATTTCTGCTGTATTATACTGATGCAAAATAGTAAATGGTGACGATAGTATCATATATATTGAGATTCAAAGTGGAACAATTTTTGTATCAATAGACCTTTATATAGCTACTCTAATTGTTGGTCAAAACTTATAAAGTTTGATTCTTCGTATGTGTGCCAGTTATGACTCTGGGTGGAGGGTATGGCATGCATAGGAGAGACTTGCACATTAGTGCCCATGGAACTGTTCAACTATATCACTGCCCTTTCAAAATCACCCCTTCTAACTAATCGGATTTATTGGCAAGCTCAGTTTCAGTGCTACATATTTGGCTATTTGCCACCAAGCACCACTTCTACTGAATCAGGGGACATTCACAATAGGCAGGTGCAGGTGTCGTCCACATTTTTCTCTTCTTTTTTTAGCATAAACATGCTATATTTTCTAATAGATGTATTGCTGCCTATGTTACAAAAATATTTGGTTCACTTTCCATCTCTCTGAATCAGCATCCCAAAGATGTTTAACCCCCCGTCCCTACACCTTGTACCATGTTTCCAAAAGGTGACGTTCCGCGTCCCATGTCTCTGTTCCTCAAACCCATCAACCCGGAAACATGGTGACGACCATAATGTTTTTTTGTATTTCCAAATTTACACCCCATGATGATGGTGATGGCAACAACGACAGCAATGATAAATTAATTTTCATAGAAATTATGGCGTATGGTTTGGCGTTTTGTGTGGTTGCCAAAATAATCTGATACTAATTTTGCTTCTATTGTTCATAGCAAACAAAATCATAATCACTGGAAAATAATTTCAAACATGATCAAAGACGTGCATGTAAACTCGAATTTTTTGTTGTGTGTTTGTAAGGCTTCTCTTACCCTTTTTCTTCTTCTTTAATACAACAATACACAGCTCTCCCGCGTGTTCGAGAAAAAAATTCAAATAAGAATGCAACTATATTGCTAGAGTAGTTGGAGGTCAACGATTACAATGTTTGAATCTTGAAATGCAAACATGCCTTATAAAAATAAATGGAGGGAGTATAATTTCACATATATATTCCATTAGTTAAACTGACAAGAATGAAATTTGGCATCAATACAGTTAAATGATTAGGTAAGCTAAAAGCTTTGAAAGGGTAACACAAAGAAGGTAGAATTTAAAAACAAAACCCAGACTTCTGAAGCTAGTTCACACTGCTCCATCAAGATGAAAAGTATGAATCAGAGGAAGCATTACCGTTCAAGTTTGTACTCAGAATTTGAGGCAATCTTAAAGCTCAGGTAGAAACCTCTTTTTCTGTCATCAAGTTTGTAATTACTGTCACTGGCTGCTTTTGAAGGCTCAATATCAACTTCAGTTTGTTCATAAGCAAAACCTAAATACAAAAAATGTTAGTACAAAGGGCCAACTTATAAGTATAAAGGGTTAATATATCAACCTGAAAATATAGCATGACTACACAATGAAAACAAGTCTCCAATGTATATTAACCATGAATATGCATTTATAAAGACTTCAATCAGAAAACAAATATGAAATATCAAGATCCTGGGAAAAAATGTGTGAACGAACCCTAGTTGAGTATCATATGATTGATCACATGGCCAGAACTGAATTCCATAAAGGAGTGGTTTAAACAGAAAAACATCATATGATTGATTATGAATCCCTGGTATAAACATCACCAGTACCAAGGTTGATAAGAAGATAACTCAATTACCTGATGCATAAATATCTTCATCTTCAACATCAAGCTCTTCAAGAGCTCCAATCCCAAAACCAGGAGCATAATGTCCTGCTGATGATTGAACAACTAGCTAAGTTAATTCAAAGCTGAGGCTACACTAATCATTAATCAACTCTCAACATCAATATAATAGAATAACAGGGAGACAATCATTATATCTTACAATTAGAAATCAGAAGATTTCCCCTCATTGAAACATCATTTCGTTTGTGGTCCCTCTCTCTTGACTTCTGCAATGTTTTCCTGTCTATAAAAGGAATCAGGTGTGACAGACACAGAATAATGCTAATAAGAGTATATTATCTGAACATGATACCTCTAAACTCAGGAGCATGCTTGAATGGATC
This sequence comes from Miscanthus floridulus, assembly GCF_019320115.1. Classification (NCBI taxonomy): domain Eukaryota; kingdom Viridiplantae; phylum Streptophyta; class Magnoliopsida; order Poales; family Poaceae; genus Miscanthus; species Miscanthus floridulus. Next base: position 66,614,082 of record NC_089597.1, on the reverse strand, counting down.
ATAACCTAATCCATGAAAATCCTGCTTTGGATGAAGCACGTAGACCTAAATATTCGTGGATTGTAATACTTTCAGCAGATGTTTTCTTCATGTGTATTTCTAACACATGATGCGACCATGAACACAAAATAAATAAATAAGTATATGTATGCACACATTTTAGACATCTTGGATACTATCATACTATGGGTACATTCCCTTATAACTGAAGGTAATGAGACTTTGACCACTGATCTTCTTTTTGAAAATGAATTGTAGAGCAAAAGAGAAAAGCACATTCTGTGAAACAATATTATGAAAGTAATTATAAATTGAGGACATAGCTTTAAGTGATCAATCATAAAAACCTAGCATCCATTGGAGGCCAAGTTTGAAGCTTTGCTGTCTAGATAGCATAAAATACAACAAGTATGATGTATAATGGAGGAAAATTTGTGATAAGCTTGTTACTCCCAAAAAAAATTAAGACCTGAAAGAATATTACTTATATATTTAAATAACAATATGACAACATTCAAGAGGCCAATAAAATGTCTAGCATACATTCAGAGGTCAAATTTAAAAAAGATTTCACTGCAACACAGTCCAAGACAGCTTATGAAACCGATAAGAGTACAAGAGCAAAAGGACGAATATCGTGATTAGCTAGTTTAAGTTGGGAAAACAAATGCCCCACATGATATTTTTATATCTAAAAGAATCATAAAAAAGTGAAAAAAAATAATAAGACATTAGAAGAACAGATGTTATAAAGAGCCAAACAAGAAAATACAGCCCTGTAACGAGGTGAATAACAAGGAAATATGCCCATGCAATGAAGCAAAAAACACTCATTCTGCTTACAGGGGTATTTCCAGATACAGGTATTTCCTCGACCGACCCCACAACAGCTTTATCTAAGCTAGGGTTTTCGGCACTTTGATCTTGATCCTCATCATCCTTGGCACCAGAGAGAGCAAGAAAAGCTTTTCTAGCGTTCCTGCGTGATTCTGCATGCAGATTTTTTTTTTTCATTTTTTCAGTTTAGGAGACATACAACTCCAAATGATCAGGAAGAAATGTCATATTTGAGAATCGCAACGAAACTTTTGAGCAGAATAATGTTTTCAAACTAATGATAATTAGCGAGGCCAGAAGCTGCTATTACAAGGCATTGGCTGTAGCCTTCAAGAGTTCTGACCAAATGAAGGGCCACACTTCGACAGACAATGGCTGAACTTACCAAACAAACAAAAACATTGAAAACAAAGCATACCATATAAGGAATCAGCATGTGAGTCCCTGATAGAGCGTCCTTGGCGCCAACCCATTTTCATTAACAATGTCACACCTGTTCAAGCATGGTAATGATATAAAATTCAATGAAAGTACATACATCAACTCAAATATTATTGAGAAAACATGAGAACAAATAATACCAATTGAATTTGTGGTGGGGACCACCAATTCATCAGGTATGGGACCAGGTATAGCAGATGGTCTGCAAGGAGATGTAAAAATGAAAAGACATATATCAGCAAAAGGTAGTTCAATTTGGATGCACTCATACACAAGTTGGTGGCATTCAAATACAACGGCATAGATGTAATAATAAGAATACAAATAGATAAATAATGAAAAAGTAGGAAACTAAAGGGCTCAAATAGGCAACTAAATTTGAGAAAAATCCATAAAGAGGCCCATAGGAACCATTTGTTTGTCTCTTCCTCTCCATGGATCATTTTTGTTCATTTTCACTCCACCCAACTCAGCGATATGGCCGCATGAGACTCCCACCAACTGCTGGGGCTTAAGGTTTGACCAAAACAGCTTGGTTGAATGGAACCACAATAAATAGCAGAAAAATGTGCAGAGAGATGACTGAAGAGTGCTTTGATGGGCAACAGATAAGCTAAGTTCAATAAGTGCATTCATTTATTAAACTGGTAGAACAGGATGATAAGACGCTAACCTCTCCTTTTGTTCCTTGGATGCCTGTTTTCGAGCATACTCTGCAGCTGTAAAACCAAAGGTATCGTACTGCTGAGATGTCTCCAAAGCATTACCACCCATATCCTATAAATAGTACCCACACTGTCAAATGAACTCGATTTTTTCAAGAATGAATACATGCTATGAAATAACTTCAATCAGACTATTTGCGCCTCCAAACAGCAGAAATTAGACCAGCCTTAAAAGTTGAATCTGATGTCAAAAAGAAAAGCTGAATCTGATCAGATCAACATGCCCTACGATAATGATACATATTTACAAGCCTGGACCTGCAAACCAGTCAGGTGACTCTGGCAACATGTCTGCCTAAAAGCCATTCTTTAACCAAGTTAAAAGGGAAAGTATGAAAAATTATTGCAGAAAGAACAAATTTTCATACTATCTGAGCAATTGGGTAGCTTTTCAAAATTTTATTTGCAAGGTTAAAGAACATTATGTACCTTTATATCCTCCTCATCAAGAAAATTGTATAAGCTTTGCTTTGTCAGCTCAGCTCTATTCTTTCGTGATGATGTAAATGTCTGTGGTGTCCACCCTGAGGAAAATCATAGTGCCTATATTATAAAATGTGTTTCCTCAATGCTACTCTCATGCATACTATTCCCTCTGTACAGAAAAGAATGCAATTATAGTATAGTACCAAGTCAAAACATTTTAAGTTTAACCAAGTTTATACAAAAAAAAAATCAAAGTTATGATACCAAATAAGTGTCATTAGATTCGTCGTGAGATATATTTTCATAGTATACCTATTTCATGTTATAAATATTGATACTTTTTTCTATAAATTTGGTCAAACTTTAGAAAGTTTGGCAAGGGATAAAGCTAGAATTAAATCCTTTTCTAGATGGAGGTAGTATAATAATTATTAAAAATTCAATGGAACATACCCTCTTTTGAGCCAACAGTATTGTAAAAGCCAGCAGAGAATCCACCAGTAAATGCGCCATGAAATCTTCTTCTTCCTTCTTCATCCCTCACCTATACGCCACATGAAAACAACAATAAAACTTGAAGTAAATCAAATGCCACATGACTTCAGTTGAAATCTACAATGCACAAGCTCAACAAGTACGAAGACAAGTAACTCACGAAAGATAACAATTCAATCCATACTATAACTTAGTAGTAAAAAATAAATGGTATGATGTAATGAATTCTCATATTCTCTGCAAACATGCAGCATCAACCACTGATGTTACTCTGCAGATTTGTTAATACAAATACAAGATCACAATGGCTACAAAATCACAAATTTATATTTTTGTGAGTCTACATTGCACTATCCAAAGTCCAAACAGATAAACAGCATCCACGTTACAAGGAACCTAGCAACTAATAGAGGAATAGTTGAGCAAAAATCACATCTGAACTACATGAATTTCCACAACCCATTCCATTATGAGATCAGCAGAACCCACAATCAAGGTCTTAGTTACTGAACTATGGTTTGACTAACAAGCGCACACAAGGATAAACAACAGGATTAACAGTATTCTGCAGGATGATGGAATTAAGCATCTCCTTTGAGAAGTACTCCACCCATTCCAAATTATAAGTCGTTAGAAAAGCCAAAACAACTTATAATTTGGAACAAAGGGAGTAGACAGATATAATTCACAATTTAAACCATTATTCTGCTTCTGCATTTTCCTAGTTGACACACTGCCCAACTAACAAAACAGGCCATAAAGAGCAACTGATTGCCCTAAAAGTCTCGAGCTAGCTTTCACCCCAACCCCAATGGTACGAGCAGAAAATTAACACAGCTCTGTTTATAATATGAGCCACCAAAGCTAAACAGAAGCATGGCATCAAGTAGCTGACGACAGCAGCAGGCATGTGAGCAAACCCCAAATGGAAGAGTATGTGCAGTATCCCTCTTGATCACAACTAAATCGCATCGCAATTGCTCGGCAAACCGCAAACATTAAAAAAAACGCAATATCTGTTGCATTGCTAATCACGAAATTGCAAGTCCCAGTAGCTCGAATCCATCACTACCAACACCGCAGCAGGACACATATCCATTTCCTACCGCAACAATAGGGAGACTGGGTGAGGGAGGAGAGGAAAGAGGGAGGTGAGAGAAAGACCTCCTGCTTCCAGGCAGGGAGGGCGCGGAGTTGACCAGCCTCGGCGACGGCGCGGCGCTTGCGGGCGGAGGTGTCCTCCTCTCGCTCGATGGGCGTCCCATAGACTACGAGATCCTCGTCGTCACTGTCGACCCCCATGGTGGCGGGAAGCTGCGGAGGCCAATGATGATCAGGAAGCCCTAGCTAGCCGGCGGATTGACGGGGTGCAGGGCGAAGCCGGCCGGGGCTGCAGGTGTCGGGGTGGGGGCGGCCGCCGGCCGGACCGGCAGGTGATGGGGTGGGGGCGGTGCCGGCCGGAGATGCAGGTGCCGGGGTGGGGAGCGGCGGCGTCGGCCGGGGATCACGAAGAGATGGCTGGGCGGCGGCGGCGGTGGCTTCGTGTTGGCTAAGAGAGAGAGGGGGAAAAAAAGAGAAAGAGAAAAAAAATACATCAAGATTGGTGCTAGAGAGGAGATGAATGGCTCGGATAGCCCGCGCGGACACACAGGGATGTGAGCGGGCCTTTTCCCGGTTGGCCTATTGGGAGATCTGCCATATGGGTTGGGTTCTGTGCTCTATGACGTGTTAGTATTTTGTGGCTCTCGATCAAATTGTTTAACTTATCTATATAAAAGGGATTTTTACCTATACTATCATATTTTTTTAAGTTTTAAGATACGTCATTACAATTCATCCATTCAAAGATCTGCTATTATAATTCTATCTATCTCCATCCTTAAAGCACAAAACTCAAATCACAGATCTTCGAATAGGCGAATTGTAATGGCAAACTTGGAGAATTATAATGGTATGGATAAAAAAAACAAACCTATTTTTTATTCTCACTAGATATATGCCTGTGCGTTGTACGAGGCATATTTTTTTAGAACTACACGCTTGCGCTGCCGAAGGCCGCAGCAACGGCTACCCAGATACGAACCACCATGTCGCGGAGGTTGTCCGTGTCGGGGGACGTGAGGCTTGATGAGCTTGTCCAGCGCTTGCCGAAATCGCTATCTTCGCAAGTGAGCAAGTGACTTCACATGTAAGAAAATATTTTGGACAATACCATTACATGAAATTGAAATAGTGGCAATCAACATACTCCCTCTGCCCCCCTTTCTCTGTCGTTCCGGGAGCAAAAGTAATTGTCTAGATTCACTCAATCAACAATGCACCTGTACTCAGAGTATGGCCAGGTTCAGATAACTATTGCTGCATATGGTTAAGAGCAAAAACGACTTACATATAGGGACAGAGGGAGTAAGTAGGCAACATTATAAGTCCTACTACAGCGGGCCCATGAATTTTCCAAATTCCAATACTAAGAAAAGTATGGTATGACCCAAACAAAAAGCAGCACTAAATCAGCATGAATACATAGACCGTTGTAGATCATAGCAGTGATTCGTGATCAGGCAAGCCAAACAGTGAGGAATGAAGCAGATCCACACTCTACATTGCAGTAGTATTACATCACAGGTAGCTAAGCAAAAGAACCATCAGCCAGATCCATTAATTAATCGATCCATTGATTGGGTGATAATCACATATACACTCACACACTAACCATTATCTGTTTATCGGTTCCTGTGTGTTGCACCGGGTTACAAATTTTCATCTACGCCTACAGTGACGCTTAGACTAACATATTAACAAATCTAATTACATAGAAACTGATTTCATCATTTTCATAAATCAGAAAATAATAATAAAATAATAAACAATTTTGCATTGGGAACCCTATAAACTATTTAAAAATCCATGAAGGTCCTATTTTTTTCCTCTTTAGTTATTTATATCAACTAATTCCCAAAATGAACTGTAGTATGTTAAAAAAAGAAAAAGCTGAATGTGTATCATGGTCAGAGAGGGTTATGTTGTTATGTTGCAATGTTTAGTTATAGCACCTTGGTAGAATGGGAAAAAATTTAAAAATATAAGTTGTATAAATAATAAGCATATTTTCATTATTTGAGAACATGGTCTCAAATAATTTGTTTTAATCACTATGAGTTTTTTTCTATTAGAAATATTCAATGTATCAAAAAATCAACAAATAACACATCTAATATAAATTACTTGGGAAATGGCCACTCACGCTCCCACCCCTCCCCCTCCCGGCACCTCCTCCTCCACCAGCCCCACGTCGGTGCCTGCCCTTGGCCCGACGGCCACCCTCTCAGCCGTGCATCCGCAGGCTCCCCTCTCCTCCTAGGTGCCGGGCTCCTCCCCTTCTCCGCTGTCCCAGGTTGGCCGTTCCAAAGGCGAGCGGTGGCGCGACGCTAGCCCGTCTTCTTCTGCGGGTGGTGACGTGCACACGCCTATGCAACGCGTGTAGCAAGTTTTGTGACCCGATCTTCTCGTAGGATCCGCGAACTTGATAACTTGTCGCTGCGTGACCTGGTGAAGAGGCAGTGCACCGCGAGGCTGTCCACGCGACGAACTACCGAGACAATCACCCTTCCACGTACCGACGAAACAGCCCACGCAATCACGCCCTATAGACGTGAAGGCACGAACTGGGTGAACCGCAGTTCGGCGTTCTACAACTCCCTTAGGAATCGAAAGAACAAGTGTTGCAAGCCTCTCAAGACTCACGCATAAACAAAACTCCACGAGTTTGTGTATTCTGAATTCAGCTAATCAAGATCTGACCTTTCATTGTCTAGTACAAGATATATATAGGGATAGGGACGTTCAGCTTGGAGTAAATGGCAGCATGCGCATGCACCAGTGGATTTCGTGGCTGGTTCGCGCGTCTTTCAGCTTCTGATAGCAGTTACTAAAATGAGCATAACTCTTTATTGGGAAGTCCAA